>NW_006159736.1:1187322-1198409 GCF_000334495.1 Tupaia belangeri chinensis
CTTTCCGGGCTCTGCGCGTCTCCCCCGGGGTCCTGCTGGGCCGGCGGAAGCGGGAGCCGGCCGGGCGCCAAGGCTGCGTATGTTCATTCTACTCCCTGGGGTTTATGCCTAGGATCAGATTTGGATACATGTGTAAGGATATGTCAGCTGTGCTAGCTAGTGGATATACCTAGACTAATTGAGTTCATTGGTAGAACAATTGAATGGGGGGGGCGGAAGGCATTGAGGGCAATCATGAATGTTAGGGACAATGGAGGAGGAAGACGGGACATGGCAGAGGGTGGGGATGGGGAACCTAGGATGGCAAAACAAAAGGCAAGGTATGCAGGACACAAAAATTGGGAAATCATTTGCTGAGAACATATATGTTGATGTGCTTGATTGAGCCAATGCACAGTGTATTTTGGATGGAAAATTCATATGTGTGTTGTGATGAGAGAAAAAAAAAATTTATAAAAAACAAAGTATAAAAAAAAAAAGATGAGTCACAATCTTTTGAAAACTTTTAAATGTAATAAATAGAAACTAGTCAAGAGCCAGCAGAAGTCAACTCTAATGAATATATAAATAACTGATCTACATACCTATCAATTTTACTCAAAACATACTTTGCAGAATATACATATAACCTCCTGTAGTGTGGATGTCCCCCAGAGAATCATGTGTTGGGACTTGGTTGTACAGTAAAGGTGTTAAGTGAGAACTCAATTCATTCATGATGTCCCATGGCAGGCACTTTGAGTATAATAACATCATTAGGGTGGGACCCCTACAATTGAGTTCAGGTACATTTATCAAAGAAAGAAAGAGACCAGGACAGACAGAAGTTTATAGACACTGCTCTGTAGTCCTTCTGGAAAAAGAAATGTCATACACTGTAAAGTTATATGTGGTATGTAATCTAGTGTAATAGAAAGAAAATTATAATGATAATAAATTAAAAAAAAAAAGAATTAGTCTTTGGCTTTTTTGTGGGTGGGTGTCCTTTGTTTCATAGCCACTTTTTTTTTAATGGTTCTTAAATCCATATGCAGTCCAATCAGTATTGAACAATTCTGTCTTTGCTGATTACTTGTGGTCTTAATCTTCTCCTTTCTCATTTGTCTCCTTATTCCTCCACTGGCCTTTCCCACTTTCTTCCTCATCATCATCCTTATCTTTTTCATGTTCATCAACTTCTCCATCATGTCCAAATTCTTCCTCCCCACTGACCTCATCTCCATCTTCCCCCTCTACCTCATCATCTTCATCTTCTACTTCAGCAAACTCTTCCTTTTCATCATCCTACCTTTTTATCCTCTTCATCTTTTGCTTTCTTCATCCTTCTTCCCTTTGTATACACCTTTCATCTCATCTAAATTGAAGGCTTTCTGGATAATAGCCCTGCAAGTAAGTTGGGTGTCGTAGGAACTAAAAACACTTGGTAGTTGTTCAGGTTAGTGATCTCACAGTTAAACATATCCAGGCAATTTCAGATACACCAACTTTTCCAGAGGTTCCGAGGTGCTGATATCTTTCCATTTATTTCCACTGAAGTTCATATGTGTTGAGATTTGGAAGTTTTTCTGCTAACATTTCCACACCTTTGAAGAGTCTATTCTCACTGAGCACAAAGATTTTCAATTTAGGCAGTGGAGAAGATTTAAAACTGAAATCAAGCCTACATTTCATAAACAGAAGAACTCTAAGTTTACAAATTGAGCTATTTAATTCTCAATTTTCCATCATTTGATTTGAAATCATCCTAGACAAACTCTCAAACCTGTCTACTTCCCTTTCCGAAGTTCTGTTCTCAGGATGCATGCAGGCTTACCACACCCCTTACTTCCTCTCCTTCCTTTCACTTTTCTCTACACAGCATATTTACTTATTTGAGGATCATGAAGTCCCTTTGCTTCCTCCAAAGGAGATTTGCTTATATTCCAAGGTAGTGAAGATAATGACTTCCTCGAGAGCAAAGGTTGGGCCAGTTTGCCAGCAGTTTCTTACAAGTTTGGGGTTTTCTAAGTTCAGAGTTCCTCAGCTGTGACACATATTATGTGCACAGTATCTACCTGGTCCCATGTGTGCATAACCCCCATGGTATTTCAGGACAAGATAAACTGATACAAACATTAAGCGTAAGCATGAACTGCCTAAACACAATTGTGTTTGTTGTCTCTAACAAAGGAATTGATGGCAAAGTTACAAGGTGAACAAGCAGGTGTAGTGTCATTGCTACTGAAAGTCCACTTGTCCACTTGTCCAATAGGCAGGAAATATGTAATAGATAATCCAGTTGAGATACCTCTTTTCTGTTCAAAAAGATGATGTTTAAAAAATGGGGCCGGGGGACCAGCAGTTAGCGTAATGGCTATATCGCTGGACTCCCACATAGTTGACCGCAGTTCGCGTCCCGGACCAGGTGGCTTAAACTCACGCCGGGCGTGTGTGTGTGTGTGTGCCCAAGATCCCGAGAGGAGAATGGAGGAGAAGGGATTGCAGCGTGGCTGTCCCCCTGGGGGGTGATTTCTCGCTTTCTATCACTCTGTCTCTGTCTGT
Source organism: Tupaia belangeri chinensis (assembly GCF_000334495.1). NCBI lineage: Eukaryota > Metazoa > Chordata > Mammalia > Scandentia > Tupaiidae > Tupaia > Tupaia belangeri. Next base: position 1,189,864 of record NW_006159736.1, read on the forward strand.
CTGTCTGGCGAGCACACGCGCTCTAGAGCAAATAAATAAATTAATTAATTAAAAAAAATAAATAAAGACCTCTCTAAAAAAATAAATGGGGCTGGCAGGTGGTGTGGTAGGTAAGGGCTCTGGACTCCCACATGGGTGACTGTAGAATGAGTCCTGGACCTGGTGGCTTGCTTTCTCACTTTCCGTCTCTCTCTCTCACTCTGTCCCTTTCTGCTCAGATTTAAATAAATCAATAAAGTTCAATAATTATTATAAATAACTAAATTAAATTAAAACCAGGGCCATCAAGTGGCATGGTGGTTAAGGCAGTGGACTCGCACATGGCTGACTATGGTTCAAGTCCTAAACCTGGTGGCTTGAAAATCACACCAGGCACATGTGCATATATATATATCCAAAATCCCAGGAGGAGAAGGGATAGTGGCATGGCTATCCTCCCTAGGGGATGATTTCTCACTTTCCTCTCTCTCTTGCTCTCTCTAGCAAGCACACATGCCCTATGCAAAAACCTTAAAATTAATTAATTAAACAAATAAAAAAGCATAACAGTCAAGTGCCTCACACACTTTTTTAAAAGAATTATTTTATTAAACTTTATTTATTTGTTTATTTATTTAAATTAACAAAAGGGAGAGAGAGAGAGCAAGAGAGGAAATGAGAAAGCAAGCCACCAGGTCTGGGACTCTGTGTTCAGCCGTGTAAGAGTCCAGCACCCTTAACCACCATGCCATCTGCTGGGCTGCCCTCACACATTTTTTAAAAAGATGTAATTATTCCAAAGCAGTAATTCTCAACCATTTGGTATTTGTCATGCTCTTCTGAGTTTTAAAATTTTGTCAGGATACTTGAAGGGATTAAATACCAAAAGAATCATCAAAGTCATTAAAAATAATACATAAATCATTATTACAATATAGTAACATCTCACAGTTTCCAGAAAAACTTTGCTAGTTATGGTGCCACTTATTCCCTTGCAGTCTTTCTGTACTATGTAGCTATTCGCCCGGCTCTTAACCTCTTATATTCTCATGATGCAAAAGCTCTCACATGTTCTGATAAGCATACACTCTTTAATGTCAGTTTTATATGAACTAAACTGAGTCACACAATCCATTCACTCTATGTAACATTGCAGAGTTGTGAGTGACAGTATTTAGTTGGAGCAAAGACAAAACTGTTGATGAAAGTTTTGTGTCGTGTAACTCGATGAAAGGGTATGCTTACGCCACTGTACCTCAGCACACTGGACAAGAACCATATTCTAAGGACCCTGGACAGCACATCAATATTCACTAAATCCTCACTGTGTACAGAAAGTGATGTTCCAGGCATAGGGGAGGATTATTGGGAGTATTTCTAAGTGATCCCAGCCATCAAAGACATGATATACTTTGGAAAATAGGACAGAGACCTATGAAACACCCAAGAGCACGTCAGTGAACAGCGTAGCTATGAAGACCAATTAATGCAGTGGGTATAAACACAGATACACAGAACTGAATTTTTACATTATCTTTAAATGAACATAAATCCAACTCCAAGTAGTCAACTTACTGTATTTCCTCTCCTTTAAGAAGGCACAGAGGTGAACCAGGCAGTGGAATGGAGGTTACAATAGCTGTATCCCACACGGCCAGCTGCACAACTTGAGTCCCAGAGCAGCAGCTTGAAAAACATGCCTGGCACATGTGTACATACACCCAAAATCTCAAGAGAAGGGATTGTGATGTGGCTATCCTCACCTCCCCATCCCCTGGAGGGTAAAACTTCTCTCTCTCTCTCTCTCTCTCTCTCTCTCTCTCTCTCAGCAAGCACAATACACTCTATAGCAAATTAAAACAAAACAAAAACAACCAGAAGTTATATGTATTTAGCACCAAGGGTAGGGTGGAACCCCTTCAACCCATCCTTATGTCATTGGTCTTCACTAATCACTGCTGAATTTCTCACAGTCCTGGCAGAGATTATCGCTCATGCCCATGCTCTGATTCCAGGGACATGAAAGTGTTCAGTATCCCTGGGAGGCCCTGTGCCTCCCTCTGTGAACTATATAGCCTTCCTCAAGAAAATTCCACCCACCCAGAGAGCTAGTTTCCAAAGGACAGTGCCAGGAAACCCAGCAGCTATAACTCACCAGTGGCTCTCTTCTTCCCCTTCAGAGAGGACATACTCTCTTATCTTCCATCTTTCTTCTCTTCTCTCTGCTTAACCTGTTTCTGGGACATCTAGCATCATCTCAATTACAACAATGAACAATCACATGGTATTTCCTATGTATATGGTGCTGTTCTAGGGCTTTATTACATTTATTCATTTACTCTTTGCACAACTTTATGAGACAGCACTATTAGTATCCTTGTTCACAGTTGAGGAAACTGAGGCATGGAATAGTAACCTTGTACAAGGTCAGGTAACCAGCAAAACTAGCGGAGTGTTAGTGTGGGTCGTCAGTAAAGAGGAGTCACTAACCTCCAGAAGTTTTGTTTATCAATATCTCCTTGTTAGTTTAGTGCTGTGGAAACTTCCTCCCAGAATATGAATAATACACAAAGGAAGAACATGAATATGTTCTGCTTTAAGTACCATTCTCAATACCTGACAGAGTTAGAGCTGTCTTATGACAGTTTTTTAACTTAGCATTGGTTTATATTTGAATAACTGTACAAGGCATAAAAGTTTTAACTTCATTGTTCAAAGACAAGGAACATTCAACTCTCTACATTTATTACTCAATTTTATCTGAATTCTAGACAGTTGGATAGCTACCCTGTGGTGATGAGTTCTACCAATATTAATTTGTGGTTTTGTGGGAAGCAGGGTCAGGAATCTTTAGATCGCAAATCCTCAACCCTGACCCACAGTCGGCAGGAAATTTCAAATAACACTGAAGCAAAAACCAATCTCCTGGAATCCCACAAAGTACTTCTTTGAGGGCTCCTGCCTTCCTGGGACAAGAAAAGCTGGAAATAATGAAGTCTTCCCTCTCTCCATTACTGTGTGTGTGTGTGTATGTGTGTGTGTAAGGAATCTAAAAAGCTAACCTAAACCAGTATGCCTTAATACTGTATTTCCAGAAAGTGAAACTTCTGAGAAATCTAGAATGTGTTCTTATCTAAATAAACATTGTAAAAAAATCAACTTTTATTTTTCTTTCAACAATTCATTCAATATGATCAAATGTGAAAGCGGTGTAAATTTCCTGTGTCACCTTTTTCTTACTCCTGATAGTAACTATTACGAAGCAGCCTTCATTTTTAAAGAGAAAGCACAAAGGCTGATGGGTATTTCAAGAAGAAAAACACAACACTTGATTCGCTTTATCAAAGCCTGTCATATAACAGCTGAGCCCTTGCACCACCAACAACAAACAACAAATGTGCCACAGACAGCAAGATGCATTAGGGAGATGAAGTGCAGCTTCCTTCATGCCAAAGCACCCGCTCAAACAGATGAAGGAAGTGCATGAGTACTGCTGGAAGAAGGCGGGACTGAGAGGGCAATGGTGATGCTGCAGCACTGGGCAGTAATTGAGAATGCCGGCTTCATTCCAGATCCTTGGAGACAGGACAGCTGCAACGTGTCTTTTGACATTGCCCCTTGGAGTCAAGTCGTCTTTCTCATTAGGCTCTTTAAATGCCACCTGGCCATGCTGAGAAATCTTCCACAAAGAGGTGTTCCCTGTGGAAAGGGATAGCTAAAAGCTAAACAAAGACAACATTAACACATTGCAAAACTCTAACCCAGCACTGGCACATGACCCCTCAATATTGTCATAAATGATGGCAGCATATCTGAAAATCTAAGTGCCATATAGAATTATCTTGCAGTGTCTCCCTTACATCATTGCTGAGAGAATTATTCATGTTCTGAGGCTAACTGTGCCTGCAACTACGCTCTGAATGTCGTTTTTTAAACACAAACCAAGAATGTGGTGGCCGGCCTCTCAGTTCCCAGATGTAGGGCAACCAGAATATGTTTCAATCCATCTATAATCTATGACCATAAATCATCCAGACAGCGTCTCAGAAAGATACCCTGAGCAGGGTTTTGTGAACTTCTTGGACCACAGAAGGTAACTGATGACAGAATTCCTGACTCCATCTCTACTTCCTGGCTGCCTGATCTCACTATTTGGGATAAGGGAGAAGAGAAAGGGAAATATTAAGACCTAATATAACACAAGGTTGAAGTGACTGCTGTTAATATATCCTCTGACAGTGAAAAGCAAGAAAGTATTATTTAACCATCTACAACATTGTCTCCTTAATTAGAAACATATCACATTAAAGAAAAACTTAACCAAATAATTTCCTACTTGACTGAGATGATTGTCAGCCCTAGAAATAAGAACCACTTAGGCACAATCTAAAACTAGGGAAATCTTTAAACACCTTCAGGAACCTTGTTATTATAACTTCGGTGATTGGAACCAGCCAATGGCATAATGGTTATGTCGCTGGACTCCCATGTAGTTGACTGCGGTTCAAGTCTTGGACCCGGTGGCTTAAAATTCACACTGGGCCTGTGTGCCCCAAATCCCAAGAGTAAAATGGAGAAGGGATTGCAAGTATGGCCATCTGGTGTGATTTCTTGCTTTCTTTTTCTCTGTCTCTTTATGTCTTTCCCTGTCTCTCCAGCACACACACATGCACTATTGTAAAAATCTCTCTAAAAAATAGAAAACATAAATTAATAAATAACTTTTGTGATTTTTATATTATTTAAGATAGCAGTTCTCAAACTGTGATCTGTGGATCTGCCAGGTGTCCTCCAGATCCCTTCTATGGAGCCATCAGGTAAAAACTAATTCCATAGCATGGTACTAAGAATATATTTGCCTTCTTTATGGGGCTGATATTGCACTTTTGATGAGTAATCCTCCTGGTAACTTCACCCAAATTAGTCATTGCATTCTTCTATACCACACATCAGCAATGGTGGGGCAGGTGGGGAAGACGAGCCAGGTTTACCTAAGGGTATCCTTGATGAATCAGTAAGAAGTCATTAAATTCTATACCTTAAGTTCACTTTATAAATGTTTCATAAAACAAAATATCCAGAAAGGTCTTCTGCTCCATAACCAAAGTACAATGGTCATTTCATGGAAAAGCACCTATGTGATTGCTTGAACTGTCAGGTCTTGCTGAGGTCTTGAGTTCAAGGTCTTGAGTTCAAGGTCTAGCTAATCAGAAAGTTCAGTCAATACAGAATGCAGCATTCTAAGGAAAATGACAGGCCATTTACTCATTTAACTAATGTTTTTTGAGCTTAATTAATGTTCTTAGTATAAAATAGATATTAGCTCTCTTTTAAAGTTAAATGATATATTACCTGGTTTTCAGTGCTTTTGTTTTTTGTTTTTTAGTTTTTTTCTATAGTACACATGTTCTCACCAGAGACAGAGAGAGAGAAACAGACAGAGAGAAAGAAAGTGAGGCAAAATCAACCCCCATCCCGGGGGTAATGGCCACACTGCAATCCTCCTCTTCTATCTCCTCGGAATTTTGGACATGCACACACATGTGCCTGGTATGATTTTCAAGTTGCAGGGTCTGGGACTCAGACTGCACAGTCATCCTTATGGGATCCAGTACCTTAACTTCCATGCTACCTATTGGCAATTGCTTTCTTTTGTTTGTTTGGGTTTTTTGGTTTTTTTTATTGTTGTTGTTTTTAAAAAAAAAAAAAACTTGACATATAATTCACATACCATAACATTTTTAAATTGTATAAAATTGAACAGTTTTTCATGTATTCACAAAATTGTGAATCTATCACCATGATCAATTTTAAAACATTGTCCCCACCTCAACATCCACACTCCCATACTCATTAGCTGTCACTCCCCATTTCTTCACAAGCTCCTCAGCTCTAAGCAGTCACTACCTACTTTTTATTTGATAGGTTTGTCTATTCTAGACAGTTCATATAAATGGAATCATGTAATATTGAATAAGTGGTCTTTTTTGATTGGCCTCATGGAATTAGCATATTTTCAAAAGTCCTCTTTGTACAACTTATACAATGTATAAGCACTCTATCCCTTTTCATTACCATGTAATAGTTCATTTTATAGACACACCACATTCTGTTAATAAATGGGTGGCCATTTGGGCCAAGTTCTTGTTGTAATATGTCTTGTACACTGCGTCTCGAAAATCATACCAGGCACTTATGTGTGCATGCCCAAAATCCTGAGAAGAGAATGAAGGAGAAAGGGATTGTGGCATGGCCTTTCCCCTAGGGGATGATTTCTCACCTTCTCCCTCTCTCTCTATCACTCTCTGTCTCCAGTGAGACTATGTACCGTGTAGCAAAATAATAATAATAATATTTTATTCACTAATTTAGGTAATTTATGAACTATTTATTGAAAACCTACTATGGCCAATTCCATGTGCTAGATATTAGTAATATAACTGCAAACACAACATGAAGAGTCTCTATCATAGTGAAGCATACAACCTACTAAGACAGACAGACAAAACACAATTTGGGGGAAGAGTATAATGATAGGGAAAATAAAGGTACAAAAACTAGGTAGTAGAGGGACCTAATCCATTCACATGCCTGGTAAAATCTCCCTGTGGCAAAAAACGTTTACACTGAGACCCAAGTAAAGGGTTTCATAATTAACCACTATTAAACTGGAAAACTATGTGGGACAACCTTATATAAAACCTTGGAGGTAAGAGGGACCATGTTTCTGTTTGAGGACTCAGGAAATATTCAATGTGACTGGAAACTGCCTAGTATGTAAGATAAAAGAGGGTAAACATTGAGTCTAGAAAAATGGAAAGGAACCACTAAAAAGTTTTTAATAGGGTGGTAGCACTATCTAATTTGTATTCTAGAAAAGTACATTTGCTTTTATTCGTGTGTGTTGTGTGTGTGTGTGTGTGTGTGTGTGTTTCTGGGTTAGAGAAGAAGAGCTAGAAGTTTAAAACCAGTCCAGAAGTTACACGAATAAACAAAGATGGTCGAGAAGTTATGGTGGCCCAGACTATGGTGCTGATGAGAGATCTGAAGGGAATGGGACAAATCAGAAAATGCTTAGGAAGGGTAGAGAATGTGGTATTTATATACAATGAGTATTATTGAGCCAGTAAAAATCAGCAAAATCCTGTCATTTGTGGCAGCATGGACAACTAGCAGAAATAATGTTAAGTGAAAACTCAGTTACTACAAGGCAGGTACTGGATGTTCTCACTCACTAGTGAAAGCTAAAAGGTTTGGTCTCACAGAAGTGGAGAGTTAAACGGTGGACCAGAAGCTGGAAAGGGGAGGAAGACTGAGCACACAGGGACTTGATTAACATACGAAAGTGCAAGTAGATAAATGAAATGAATTCTAGGGTTCTGTACCACAGCAGAGAAACTATAGTTGTGAGAAATCAAGTATATTTCAAAACAACTAGAAAAGAGGGTTTCACATGTTCACAAAGAAGTAATGGTAAATGTTCAAGATGACAGAGATGTTTATTGCCTGACTGAATTATTACGCATTGTATACTTGGACTGAGAAAATTACACTGTGCTCCATAAACATGTGCAACTACTGCATGTCGATTCAGAATTAGAATAATTGTTTAAAAACAGTCAAATCAATAGGATTTAGCAACTGATCAGATGCAGAAGGTAATAAAAAGTAAAGTGTCAAAATAGATTTTTTAATTTATATACTGAGTGGATAATGTTGCCATTTATTAAGCCAGGGCCGGAGGGAACATTCCAAATCAGGGCCCATCAGAGCGTTTCCCACTGAACACAAAAAGCATTGGGCTAGAGCTGTGAATATAAAGTAAAATGAGGAAACTGTCGTAGGCAAAATAATGTCCACCCAAACATATCCACATCCTAATCCTTAAAACCTTCCAATAAGTTACATTACATGGTATACAGAAAAAAGAGGTAAAAAAGCAGTTTTTTGTTTTGTTTTGTCTTTGCCAGAGTACATGCACTTGCCAGAGAGACAGAGAGAGAAACAAATAAGGACAGTGAGAAACACCCTTCATGGCACATGATCATACCACAATCTCTTCTTCTCCATTTCTACCTCTTTTCAGGATTTTGGGCACTAGCATATTTTTCAAGCCGCCCAATACTGGACTTGAACTATGAGGTTAGCCATGTGGGATCCAGCTGCCTTAACCACCTTACCACAGGTTGGCCCTACAGTAGTTTTTAATGCTATTTTTGAAAAGGCCTTCTCACAAGATTAGCCCCTGACTAGTATCTGGGAATTTAGATTTTGGAGAGTTCATACTATTAACTGTTAAGAGTGGCTCACTATACCTAAAATGTTTGTTCAAATAATATGGTGTGTGTTGAATATCTGCTTTGCTGCTGGGAGTATGGAATTTTGACATGTGGTAGGCAAAGGATACCTATGTGACCCTCCCTTCCCCACCCCCCCCCAAAAAAAAAAACAGTCTTGGGGACTGGCAGGTGACATCGCAGTTAGGAGTGCTGGACTCCCACATGGATGAATGCAGTTTGAGTCCCGGACCTGCCAGCTTGCTTTTACACTTTCCCTCTCTCTTTCCC
>NW_006159736.1:1198440-1206146 GCF_000334495.1 Tupaia belangeri chinensis
ACTTTCCCTCTCGCTTTCCCTGTCCCTCCCTGGTCAAATTACAATTAATCAATCAATCAAATAAAGTTCAATAAAATAAAACTTAAAAACTCAGTCTCTAGTGAGTTGCTCTGGTTAATAACATTTTGTATGTATTGTCATAACCCATTGCTGGGGGAATTAATCACATCCTTTGTGACTCCACTGGGAAAGGATCTTCAATTGAAAGTTTTCATCTGATTTTTTCCTTCTGAACTTCTTCTATCTACTTTTTTTTTTCTTGGATGACTTTGCTGTATATTTTTTTCACCATGGTAGATCATAGTAGTGGGTTTAACTGTGTCCTGCCAGTCCTCCTAGCAAAAATTAAGCCTGGGAATGGTCCTGGGAACTCTCATCTCACATTGCAAAAGGAATTTTGCAGGTGTGATCAAGTTAAGGGCCTTGAGAAAAGGACATTACCTTGGATTACTTGGGTGGCTTCAATGTAATCAAAACAGAGGCTGCAGCAGTGTGATTGCTGATTTTAAAGATGGAGATTTGAAACACAATCCAATGCATGCAGGTGAGATCTAGAAACTGGAAAATGTAAGGAAATGAATTCTTTCCTCAAGCCTTCAGAAGGACTCCCACCAACGCCTTGGATTTAGTCCAGCAAAAAAGCCCTTTTTGGACTTCTGACCCCAGAAGTATGCTAGTAAATTTGTGTTGTAGTAAGTCACTAAACTTGTGGTAATTTTTTAAAGCAGTGATAGGAAACTAAAACAGATGCACTCAGGGACCATGAACTTCAGTGGTGAGACAAGTACATAAGCATACTATACTTCCCCAAAGTTTAAATTACAAACTGTGATAATTATGTAATATCCAGTTAATCCCAGCTATTCTCTTTTCTAAGGAGAGTGACAATGTTTATAAATAATCAGAAAGTCGAATTTCACGGAGCAACCTGTTATAGATTGAGAGTACAGTAAAACTGGCTTAGTGAACATTTTCACTCTTAATACACACAACGATACTGCACAATATGTAAATTTACAACAAATTGCTTTAGAAAGTCATGACCCAGGAAATAGAATACACATTTGTTTCTTTTTTATAGAGAGAGATTTTTGCTATAGGGCACGTGTGCTCACCAGAGAGACAAAGAAACAGAAAGTGAGAAATCACCTGCCCCCCCAGGGGGAAAGGACATGCTGCAATCCCTTCTCCTCTTAGGATTTTGGGCATACACACATGCACCAGGGTTTTAAGCCACCAAGTTTGGGACTCGAACCACAGTGGACTACATGGGAGTTCAGCAATGTAACTATTACTCCATCTGCTGATCCCCAAAATACTCCTACTTACTGGTTTTAATATTTTGAAGAGTGGAGAAAAAACCCTAGCTGGCAGTTTATAGACTAGAAAACTAGTAGGTTTTCCTGATATTGCGAGAAGATAATGTGGTGTTAATTATTGTGAGACAGAGTTAATTGATGGACTGGTCAATAATACATATAAAACAAGGTTTGCACCACCAAGAAAACAGGTGTCTGCTTGACAGAAAGACAAAGTCAGACAATTCAACCACCTTTAATTTCACAGTCTGTGATTCTTCATAAAACTTTTAAAGATCAATTATATCCTATCAATGTTAGACCCAAGCCAAGCTCAGTGATTTATGTACAAATACCCTCACACATGGAGCAATTGTTGATTGAGTAACTTATCTTTATTAAATATAAACTCAAGAGATTATATTGGGAAGCAATTTATACTTATGACTTTCTCTACGCTTGTTAATTCACCTCCACTTTCTGTTTATAAAATGTACCCTTTAAATAACTAGAGGACAAGAGCTATTGCTTTTATTTTAGAACTAAATTAAACACAGTGGTTTTAATGCACAGATGCATCCATAAAATTTAGGTGATATTATATGTAATACAGATTTTCAAAATAAGAGCTTTAAGCAGTGCTGTACAGCAATGAAACTTTTAGTCCCTGAGAGCTTTATTTATCTATTCTACAAACACTTGTCCAGATTTACTACTATGTTAAAGACACAGTGCTAGGCACAGCGAATCAAGAACCACCTCTGATCTCAAGGAGCTCTTACTCTAATAGCGAAAACTGACACAGGACCAGATAACCATAACTATGGCATGGGAACACTACATCAACAGAGAGGCAAACCCAGCCTGGGGGTGACCAGGAAACATGTCGGAGTCAGGGACACCTGCTACGATCCTTAATGACTGAGGAGGAATTACAAAAATTCCAACAGGGGAGACTAAGTCAGTAACGACAAAAAGGAACTAAAAACACATAGTATGTTTAGAAAACCACAAATACTTACACGTTAGGGGGTGGATCATTTCTCTGATGTCTAACCATCTAAGTTTGAATTATCTCACAAATTATGTAATAATTAATGAGAAACAGCTGAAGTTTTCATAGCACATAATTCTTTTGGAGAAAAGATATCTAAAGCTCCTTTTGTTTGACTAGTACCGTTTTCCATAGATCCCTCTCCAGCACCCTACCCACTAAAAACTGCTAGTGTTTGGAGTTAACATTTTTCCTGTTATTGCCTTCTTTTTTAAAACTATATCCTGAGTGGTTTTATGTTTACATGTTTAGTCAAAGAAAATCCTAAATTTCCTTTTGCTATAATTCTTTTTTCCCCTTCTTTTTAAGAATTATTTCATTTTAACTTGATTTATTTATTTCAATTAGACCAGAGAGGGGCCAAATGAGAGAGAGAGAAGGAAAGTGAGAAAGCAAGCTGCCAGGTCCAGGACTCAAAGCACGGTCAGCCATGTGATTGTTTAGCACCCTTAACTACCACACCACCTGATGGCCCTTCTTTGGCTATATTTCTTAATAATCTTAGATTAAGTTCACTGCAAAAGAAAAATACTTTGGAAGTAATATTAAATCCAAGAAAAATCTGCGAAAATACCCACATGCAACCTTACACACCAATAGCATTACTAAATCTTTATTGTACCCTAGCTCTCATGTCATCCTCAGTTTGAAGTATATCTGCAAAATCCCCTGTGGAGACAATCAGATCAGCAAGAACACACTCCTAGAGTACACTGCAGCAATAATAAACTTACATATCACTCTAGAATACCTAGAACTTAAAGGGAAACTCAAAGCTTCACATAACTAGACTTCATAATGCTGTCACTAAAAAATGATATAATAGGTATATAACCAGCTTCTGCATTGATATATAAATAGAATCAGTGGAATTAGCTATAGAACTTCCTGTTATTCTATTCCCAATAACGTATGAAGGAAAAGAGATATTATAAAACTATTCAGTACCTTCTTCATTAAAGTGTAAAGTACAACATTAAGAACAATATAGGCATAGAATATAAAGCAATTATGTTTTGCAGAATCTCAGAATGGTTTCGGCTTCTTCAACCTGTCTGCTGAAAATATGTAAAGCAAACTGACTACCTTAATTTTTCAGGAGCAACCCCTCTATCAGAATATATTTTAAGAAAGAAAAGTCTGGAGATAGGGGGAAAAAATGAATTCTCTCTTGTACTAAGATATAATTCTCAGCTAAATGTAAACCCAGCAAGTCAAAACTTACACTTTACAATTGCAAATTTGCATCAATTAAATATACCTATTTTCTCAACAATCCAGTCTTTTGTAAGGCTAAAATAAGTTGTTAAGGATTACAAAGAAACAGAGCCTTCGATATAAAAATGACATTTTTTTTAGCTTATTCAGCAACCATTCAAAAAAGGAAAGAAAGAAAAATAATAAAAAGAATTGTGCCAGGCATTGAGCAAGATTCTGGGAATATAAAATACTGTGTGAAAAGTTTTGAAAGAGAAATATGAATGAAGAACTGGGAGCTATGGAGACAGATCCCTAGGAAACATGGAGAAAGTTTCACAGAAGAAGGATCTGAACTAAGACCTGACAGCTGAAGTTCAACAAGAAAAGATGGAAAGAAACAAGATCTCGGGCCTGGGGGGGTCGACAGAGGCACCAAGGCATAGGAAGACTTGGGAGTATGTAGGGAATCTGTTTAGTTCAGCGTGCAAGGGCAACAGTGCACAAGTGATGATGATGAGACTGGAGAACAGTTAGGCATACATCAAGAAGGAGTATGTGGTGTATTGGAAGTAAGCAGGGAACAAGATACAGAAAAGGATGAGTAGAAGGCAACTCTGGAGGCGTGGATGTAGTTTTTTTTTTTTTTTCTTTTTTTTGGAGAATTTTTTGCAATAGGGTGTGTATGCTTGCCAGAAAGAGAGACAGAGAGATAGAAAGCGAGAAATCACACCCCAGGGTGGATGGCCATGTTGCAATCCCTTCTCCTCTATTCTCCTCTTGGGATCTTGGGCATGCATGTACATGCACCTGGCATGAGTTCAAGCCACTGGGTCCAGGACTCGAACCGTAGTCAACTACATGGGAGTCCGGCAACATAGCCATTATGCTAACAGCTGGACATGGATGTAGTTTAAAGCAGCCATATTTGTACAAACATTGTACTGGGAGAGCCAAAGGGGGGCCTTTACTAAGATAGATGCTGGAAATGAAGAAAAGGAAACAGAATTGAGAGACATTTGAAAAGTAGAATAAAGAGAAATTGGCAATTGAGTGGATAAAAAGAGAATGGGGACTTGGGATAATGCTAATTCATAGAGAAAAGAAACACAGAAGAGACTAGGTTTACAGGGAAGGCAATAGTTTGGTATTTTTCTACATATGTTTACACTGACAACAGGACTTCCAGAGGGCTCAAGGTATGATTTGGGGTTAGGGTCACATAAGAGAGAAAGTGAGTGTAAGTGAAGGTCAAATTTGTGGGAGACAAAAGTCTGAATCTTTTAGGCCAGAGTCTTTGTCTTTATTTCTCTGTCCCCAGTGCCTGATACATTTTTCTACCCAATCTTCGTCAGACCCTAAGGAGCCATCACAGAGGCTCCTCATGGCTATGGCAGTTGGCCTATGGGCACCAGCGTCTGTAGGGCCAAATGAATAACTTAATCCATACTCTATAGCTCTGTGCAATGAAAGGTTAGTTCAACAGGATTGGGTTGCTCAAACATTGTATTTTCCAAAAAAGAAGGGGATGGGGAATTTGGTGGTGGGAGTGACGTCTCCTGAGAGATAAACCTCTGAGCTCTTGGACTACCCTGTCTAAGAGTATATTTGTATGCTAGAAGCCCTGGGCCACGATGTATCACTTCATTTTCAGGGTTGGGAGTGGAGTGGAGACGAAATAGCTAATTATCAGTCACTCAGTGGATTTCCCCCAACAAAAACTCTGACACCAAGGCCTGTATCAGTTTGCCTGGTTGGCAATACTTTGCACATATTGTCACATACTGTTGCAAGAAAAATTAAAAGCATTCCTAGGCAACTCTATCAAAAAGGGACGCCAGAAAGCTGCCCTGGTTTCTCCTGACTGTACCCTATGTACCTTTTTCCTTTTTATATCCTTTTACCATGAACTGTAACTCTAACAGATTTTCTGAGCCCTGTGAGTATACCAAATCATACAGCCTGAAGATGGTCTTGGGGACATTGTAGGAGAAAAAAAAGTATGATCATTTTCTCTACCATTATTAGGTTCATGGTGGAAGCACCAATAATTAAAGATGGATTAACAAGGGAGAAGCATGCAAATTTGGAATCTGTTTACATGGCATGAGCACCTTCAGAAATGAAGACTGAGAGAAACAAAGAAAACTGTCTATCTTTTATGTTTAGGTTTGATGAGGAGTGGACAGTTGTATAGAAATATGACTGAACAAAGGAGATATGATCTTATGGAAACACATTGGGTTAAACTGAACAAAGCCCGTTTGTTCAGATGCTTCTCAACATACCTGTCTTCATTCCTTTCTTCTGGGTGTAGGGCAGGGCAGCTATCCATGAGAGACCTGAAGAGAGAGGCTATGAAGAACAGCTGGGTGTGCTGTTTTTAGGTTTTACAGTCTGCTTCAGGAAGGAACAGCAAAAGGTAAGAGAGACTTTCCTGCTTCTGTTATTTTCTCAAATGTCAAAGAGTCATATTTTGGGATAGTTTCCTGAACCCCATCACATCCAACACAAGTCCATGCATGTCATACCACAGTATACTATTGGGAAACTGAGCTGCATTATGGGGCTCTCTCAATGGTCATTGACTGAGACTCTATCTAGTAATCTGGGTTACTAGATAGTAATCTAGTAAGACCATCTTCAGGCTGTATGATTTGGTATAAAGACTCACAGGGCTCAGAAAAGCTGTTAGAGTTACAGTTCACGGTGAAAGGATTACTATAGTAATCTAGTAATCTAGTAGCACATACATACCTGGCTTAATCCAGCACAGTCAGCGAGGCCACTAGTTTTTCAACAGGCTTTTTGGAGTTTCTGATCTAGCTAAGCAACTATCTGAGGCTGAAAATAACCTAAAAAAAAAATCCTGTCATTGGGTTTGTTTTATAAATTTCTAGACATAGGAAATTTACCATTTCCCCAGACAGCCCTCTTCAATATTTAAGTGGTTCATATTGTCGGAGAAATTTCTTGAATGTGTATCTGAAATATCTCCATAGGACTTCTAGTGTTTGCTCTTCCTTGCATGCAATGAGGCCAGTGAGTCAATCTCATCTGCCTTCTACCCAACAGTGCAAACACCACCATTTTCCTGTTTCTCTTGGGTCTTCTCTCACCTTATTCAGAGTTCCTTTAACAGATATCAATCAGGCTGCTAGAAAAGGAGCTCCGGTGGTCATTTATATCAAGATCTTCAAGACAATAACCACAATGAAATGTAAGGATGTAATATATTTACCACTCACAATTTTTAAGTCACAATTTTTTAAGTAATATGACTTGTATTCTAAAGCCTTATTTTTATTGTCATAATACTGTATCAAACATGGAAAAAGTAGTTTAACAACAACAACAACAACAAAAACTACTCATACATTTGATATGTACACACACTGCCATCACAAAAATGTGCAGATTTAAGGAAAGATAAATGATGATGTTGTCTGTTCATTTGGTTTCTTGTACAGATATCTACTTTCAGAGCCAAATAAAAACTGATAGAATAAACTCCAAGAAATTATATCAGATACGTAGATGGGGAGAAGACCTATTTCCAGGGAGGAGGAATGGCTTCTCTTTAAAGAAAGCACTAAGCCAGCACGGTCTAGTGCCTTCAAGTCCCATTCTTAGTTTCCTGCCTGTAGACAAGGCTGCATTGGGTTCTGCTCCTTGCCAGGCAGTAAGACCCTGTCTCTGTGAAGTGACCTGTGGTTACCTAGCTCTTCCAGGGACAAGGCAGCTAATTTCACCCAAGTCGGCATACTAAAATGCATACAGCTGCACATCACTAATGCTGTCGTGATCTTACTGGACTAGACAGAAGTATTTTCTTTTCCTCTCTTATTTGTTCAAAACCTTCAGCTTATCCCCTGTTGAATTTTGCTTTTATTTCATATGCGTAGATATTTATTATAAGTTATTTGGAGGGGAGGATCCAGGTTTTATACTTCTCCTTTTTGTCCCCTGGCTACATTCATAGTGCCATACGCAGAGGAGGCAATCAATAATTGTGGATGGCTGAGCAGTTCTTCCAAGCAGCTCGGACATCCACGATTGAAATGCTTTGTGAGTCACATTAATCTCGGAGTCTACAAATACCTAACCTCTCCCCCTTTCCAATTTGATCCATGGCAGGATACAAGGCTTATTGCTAT
>NW_006159736.1:1206448-1215405 GCF_000334495.1 Tupaia belangeri chinensis
TTCCTGCTGCTCTGATACTTTAAGTTAGGTGCCAGGGTGCCCTTGAAGCCTTTCTTCTGTCCATTTCGTATACAATTACAGCCCTTCGATTCACCACACACCAAAGGGCCTGGCATCCTGGTGTCATTCATTCTCATTGCATTATTAGCCAAGCATCATGGAATTGTGATAAGCTTGGCATGAATATCTATGGAAGAACTCTGTTTCCAAACCTCTTTACTAAAGACCATTTAATGTGAAATAAACCAAGCAGGTGTGGTGATGAACTCCTTCCTAAAGCCAAAAGAATGCTGGCTGCTAAGAGGTCCAAATGTCACACCCATACCATAAATAGAGCAAATTTTGCTTTCTTGACCTTTGCATTCTTTAAAGGCTGAGCCCTCTTCTCTGCTATAAAATCTCTGTTAGGAAATTGCTTCTTGGAGACAACTATAAAAATCAAATGTTCCTGTGCAGTGTGAAGCCTTAGAGGGAAGTGTTAAATAATCCTAACTTTTATTTCTCCTAATATGTTCATAATATTCTTGTTTTGTTCAGGAAGGGCAATTGGGCATAGAACATTCTGGCTAACCCACAACAGCATTAGGACGCAGTGTGTAATTTAAGACATCCAATAAAGCTGACAAGTAAAGACGCTAATGGAGACTGGGGGATAAATTAGCTGGCTAGAGTCAGAAACACTAGGATCTGGATGCAAAGTGAACATTCAAGATCAGGAAGCAAGTGACAATGGTACAGAGCATAGGTTCACTATATTGAGAGCTGTCAGTGAGGATCAGGTGCTTACCTGGACTTAGAGCTTGGAAGGAGAAGAAGGCAAATTGGTTGGATGTCTCTCTCACCTTAATAGTTCAAGCCACCTAAAGCCAGGCTGAAACATCACCACCAATACTGACAAAACAATGCATTACCATTTGGTAGCGATAAGAATTTTGTTGAAATTCAGGGGCAGAGCCCAGGAATCTGAATTTATAAGAAGCTCTTGGGTGATGATGTTGCTTCTGGTCGATGGACAACATTGTAGAGCACCTGCTATGTGCTGATATTGCATTATATTCTTCATTTAAGTTTGCTCATTTGCTCTTCCTGATAAGTCTTATCAATATCACCTTTGTTATCTCAGAGAGTACAGAGAGACCATAAAATGGGCCAAAATTCTCATTGCTAGTAAATGACAGAACAGGATTTGAGTGTAGGCAGCTTGACCAGAGAGGCTGTGCTGATGTAACAACCAAGCTCTTCCAAGGCTACGTGGTCCATACTGCTCCTCAAACTTGTATAATAACTAGTGCTAAGCCAAATCTGGATGTTCTGGCAGAGTTAAATCATTGTAACCATCAATGGTTTAGTGTCCAACCTAATCCAATGGGAAGAGCAAGTGACTCTAAGAAGTACTCATTTGAGGGAACCAGCAGTTAGCGTAATGGCTATGTCGCTGGACTCCCACGTAGTCGACCGCGGTTCGTGTCCCGGACCCGGTGGCTTAAAACTCACGCCGGGCGCGTGTGCGTGCGTGCCCAAGATCCCGAGAGGAGAATGGAGGAGAAGGGATTGCGGCGTGACCATCCCCCCTGGGGGGTGATTTCTCGCTTTCTGTCTCTATGTCTCTCTCTGTCTGTCTGGCGAGCGCACGCGCCCTACAGTGAAAAATCTCTCCAAAAAAAAAAAAAAAAAGAAGTACTCATTTGAAAGAGTCAGACGATGTGTTGTGTGCCAGCTATGGACTCCTTGCACAAAATGGCTTGTGTTTGCATACACTTTCACCACTAGTTATTTATTGTATCATTTTCTACCTGAATCAATTCCTGAGAAGTGAAAATACACAGCAGATTAACACAATGAACAATGCACATGGATTTGCTCTCATTTTTCTTTTCCCATGAGAGAATCTGGCTCAGCTTCCTCCTCGAGACTCTGTATATCACCAGCCTCTGTGTTTGTACAGTTTTGCTCGTCTTTGTGAGGCAGAGAAATGCTGGCATCTCCTGTGGATTACAATCACTGTAAAAACCCCAATTTGAAAAGGCCTCTGGGCCTGCTGCCTGGCTGCTCCAGGCAGCTAAAGATTTGAATTCTATTGAATTATAATCCACTGCTGTAGGAGACAACAGTGGCGAGGGAGGCAGTGCGCTTTTCTCCACCTGATAGTGCAGCTGCCAGAGCCTTTGCACAGAGTCCCAGCAGCTCTCCAGTCTTCAGCGGCAGCTACAGCAGCTGGTCAGGCAAGGACTTCCTCTCTGAAAATGGCAATTCTCACTAGGGACATTTTTCTTACTTCGTATATTTCCAAAAGTCCAGAGAGGCTGATCTAAACCAAACACACGCGTAGAGAGAAAGGAACAGAATGAGACTGTGAGAAACAGTCTCCGTTTGCCTGCTACCCTAGAGAGAGAGATGAAGAAATGAATAAAATACTACAAACAAGTGGCAACAAAAAGTATTTCTCCCTGTCCCCATGAGAATGTTTCCCCTCTTTAATATTTATTGAATTTATTTCTGATAAATTCACATCCAGGGCACAAAGTAATAACATGTAGAATTGGCAGGAAGCTTAAGGGTGGAACATGGCTTGCAACTTTAGTCAATGTTCATGACTGGCAAATGCGTAGTGATTTGCATTTTTCTGTGATGCTATCGATTGCATAAGAAGTAACTTTCCTATTCAACATATATATTTTTAAAGACATTTTTAGATTTTGAGGTAAATTAAACAACTGTATGTATATAACATCAGCCTAGAAGTGTATCATTAGAAAGCTTAGAGGAATGTCCCTTCTATGCCAGTTTTGCTGAGAGTCTTTATTATGAAAGGATGTTGTATTTTGTCAAATAATTTTTGTGCATTGATTGATATGATCATATGGTTTTTAATTTTCTGTTAGTATGGTGTACTATGTTTATAGTTTTGCATATGTTGAATCCCCTTTTGTATTCCTGGAATAAAGCCTATCTGGTGGTGGTGTATAAACTTCCTTATGTGTTGTTAGGTACATTTGCTAGTATCCTGTTGAGAATTTTTACATCTATATTCATCAGAGATATTGGTCTGTAGGTTTCCTCTTTTTGTTGTGTCCTTGTCTGGTTTTGGTATGAGGGTGATGGAGGCTTCATAAAATGAATTTGGGAAGATTCCTTTCCATTGGATCTTTAGAAACAGTTTAAGTAGAATGGGGGTTAGCTCTTCTTTAAAAGTTTGTAGAATTCACATGACATTAGTGGAACACAGATATGGTTTATTACCTGTTGATAATGACATGTATAGTTTTCTCAACTGGATTGGTCTGAGAAGTATTTCATGTTGGGTAAAGCCTTTTTATAAGCAAAATAATAAATAGTGATTGACTGTTTAAAATAATAATTGGAATAATAATAATCATCATCAGAAAAAAATGAAAAGCTATGGGATGATGAAGATGGGGATTTTAATGTCTCTGTATTGACTAATATGCATGGTATTCCTTCTGGAAAAAGAAATGTAATACACAGTAAAGTTATATGTGAGTCAATGTCATATAAACAAGATTATGATGATAATAAATAAATTTTAAAAAGAAAAAAACACACAATGTGATACCGCCTAACCCCAGTCAGAATGGTGAAGATTAAAGAAAGGAAAAATGATAAGTGCTGGCGGCGATGTGGTGAAAAGGGAACACTCCTACAATGTTGGTGGGAATGTAAATTGGTCCAGCCACGGTAGAGAATGATATGGAGGTTCCTCACAGACCTTCAAATAGAACTGCCATATGATCCAGCAGTTCCACTCCTGGGTACTACCCAAAGAACAGGAGAACCCTCAGTTGGAAAAGTGCTTGCACAACTATATTTATTACAGCACCATTCATGATTGCTAAGACATGGAACCAACCCAAAAGCCCACAAATGGATGAATCGACTGAAAAAGTGTGGCACATATACTCCATGGAATATTGCTCAGCCATAAAAAACAAGGCTCTGGAATTTTATAGAAAGTGGGCGAATAGATTACTTATGATATTATGTGATCAACAAAATGTTGGGGGAAAAGGAATGGAAGACAACTGTATATTGCAGAGATAGTGTAAAAAGAGAGTGATAAAGGGTAAAGGGTCAAACATGGGGTAAAAAACCATATATATATATATGTATGTATATATATATATATGTATATATATATATGTATGTATATATATGTAAAGTGTGTCATGACTTTTCAGGTGACCCAATATTATTAGGAGATCCCCATAGACTTCCACTTAGAATCTATTTCCTTTCTCCTCTTCTTTCCTTCCTTCCTCACTGCTTTCTTTATTTTCCCTTCTTCCCTTCCTTTCCTTCCTTCTTTCCTTCCTTCTTTCCTTCCTTTCTTTCTTTCTTCTTTTTCTCTTTCTCTCTCTCTCTCTCTCTTTCTTTCTTTCTTTCTTTCTTTCTTTCTTTCTTTCTTTCTTTCTTTCCTTCCTTCCTTCCTTCCTTCTTTCCTTCCTTCCTTCAGGGATAGGGAATCAAGGATGGCAAAACAAAAAAACAAAGTATACAAGACATAAGAAATGGAAAATTATTTGCTGATAACATGTATGTTGATGTGCTTGATTGAGTCAATATGCAGTATATTTTGGATGGAAAATTCATTTGTATGCTGTAATGATGTATAGTGAATTAATGTAAATAAATAAATTTAAAGAGAAAAAAAAGAAAGTGGGCAAATATGGAAGATCTGTTGCTGAGTGAAGCAAGTCAGGCTATGAAAGAGAGACATTGTATGTCTCCACTTAACACAGACTGTCTACACTATATGGTGGAGAATGAAAGACTAGAGGACATAAAGGCATTAAAAATTTTTATGGACACTAGAGACAAAGTGGAAGAAAAGTGTGGGAGTGGAAAAGTGCAGGAAAGGAAATTAGGGGAAAAAATGGAGAGAGATATTTGTGGGACACAGAAATAGTTTGTTATCTCTTGATGAGGATATATATAGTATTCTCAAGTGGACTGAGATATGTATCATGCTGGGTAAAATCTCTTTATAATCTAAATGATATATAGCAACTGAATGTATAAATAATAATAATAAAACAAAAAGAAAAAAAGAGAAAAAGTATAGCACATATACACTACAGAATACTCAGCCATAAAAAAACAATGAGATCCTGGCATTTTATAGAAAATGAATGAATATAGAAGATTTACTGCTAAGTGAAGCAAGCCAGACTATGAAAGACAGGCAGGCACTGTATGTCCCCACTCAATATACACCAAATGCCTGCATGCTATGGCAGAAAAAGAAATATTAGATAATATAAAGGCATGGAGAGTAACTGTGGATACTATAGATGGTGTGGGAGAGGAGTAGGAAATAGGAGAGTGTGAGATGATGGGAATCAAGGGGGAAAAGAAATAAGCAAAAGGTTTAAGGGACACAAAAATGGAAAATTCTCTGTTGATGATAATATGTACGGAAATATCTTTGACTGAACCAATATACAGTGTATTCATGATGGGAAAATTCATTTGCTATGCTTTAATGATGCACAATGAATGAATATTTTTAAAAAAGAATTAGAAATTTTATAAAACAAAATTTCATTTCTGCCAAATGTTAACAGAAAGTGATTCTTTCAAAATAATACATGCAAACATACAAGCTTAGATAATACAAATATTTTCCAATTAATGGAGAGTTTGAAGTGTAATAAAAATTTTTACATGGTTTTCTTTTTTAAATTTTATTTTCATTTAAATTCATTATCTAGTGTAGTGGGATAGCAAAAGCTCATTAATTCAGATATGCAGAGAAATGTAATTTCTTGATTTGCCTATAAATAATAAGCCTTATTCACAAAATTTATTGCAAGAAAAAAATTACCTATATGTCCAATCCATACATTTGAGGTCTGATCCTTTTGTTTTAATAGTACTTTCAGGTACTGCTCAGTTATGCTTGGATAAAAGTGCTTCTCAGATACTTTTCCCTCTATGAGTCTCTCTCTTTGAACTCACAGCTAGGTATTTCAGAGGAAAATATGGGACCATTGGCTTTAGGGGTAGATGTGACCCTGGGTCCATGCTGAGTCTTTGTATCACATTATAATCTGGTCCCTCTGGAGACGAAATCTTGTCTGTCTGAAAATTGTTGGCTCTTCTATCTAGTTGAAGTCTATGACAGGTTTAAGTTTTCTCTGGATCAGGTCAGGGCCTGGTAGTATTCCCTTATGTCAGTTGGCACTAGGGGTTTATTTCTTTAAGGTCTAAGCTGTACCTTCCATTTGGCCACAACACATATGATTCACTCTGTAGTCCTCACTGTCCTACCACTTCTCAACTAGATACTTGGTTACTTCTGTGTCCAGCTATATTAAAACCAAGAACAAACTGGTAAAAGAGAAAGAACACATTAATAAAATATGAACTATCCCATTATTGGCTCAAAACACTTAGACTGCATTTGAAAACTGTTGGACCCATACCCTACCTCTCTACTGTCTTCCATGGTTACTCGTTTATTGAATTCAAAACACAGTTATTTAGAACCACTTTGTGGAGAATGATGTGGCTAAAAGAAAGTTCAGAAGGGACAGTTATTTCCAGAGAAGTAAAGTGTACTCTTATCTTTGGAAGCTTATTAAATGGAATACAAATAAATGGGGAATTTTCACCCTTACTCAGAAAGCCACAGGAGAGAGGACTGTAATGACTAGCACTTACCCATATGCCTCCTTAGGCTGATTGAGTGGTAATAGCTGCAACTGTGGAAGCTCCCCTGCTTTACCACCACCAAGGAGGATTGAGGCAGCACCTGTCTTCTTCCTTTTTACCTCAGCAGCTCTCTTCCAGGTCTGTCAAATATCAGGACAAAGGGACCCAGCAGTTAGCATAATGGCTATGTCGCTGGACTCCCACATAGTCAACCGCGGTTCGCGTCCCGGACCCGGTGGCTTAAAACTCACACCGGGTGCATGTGCGTGAGTGCCCAAGATCCTGAGAGGAAAATGGAGGAGAAGGGATTGCAGCGTGACCATCCCCTCTCGGGGGTGATTTCTTGCTTTCTATCTGTATGTCTCTCTCTGTCTGTCTGGCGAGCGCACGCGCCCTATAGCGAAACCCTCTCAAAATATATATATATATATATATATCAGGACAAAGATCATGAAATCATTGAAATTCTCAATGTATCTTGTAGAATGACTCTTTTCTGGACTTTTCTCCTTATGGTGGTTTTTAAAACAAAAACTACAGCAGAAAAATCATATGACTTTAAATTATCTAATATCTTAACCACAAAGCAGAATCATTAGAAGCTTCTGGTTTGTTTGAAAGAGTAAACTCACATTAAACAGTCAAAGAGTATAGCAGATACTATACTCTGGGCCCCATAATATCCCTTTCTTGTCTTCTGGGCAGCCAACTAAATTATGTTTTCAGCTCTTTTGCATCTGGGGTAAGATTGTGTGACTGACATCTGGCCAACGAACTGAGTGAAAATAATTCAAGCTATTTCTATGTTTGAATTATAAATATACCTGACACAGATTAGATCAGGGGTCGGAAAATTACAGATGGCAGCTATATCTAGCCTACCATATGTTTTTGTAAATAAAGTTTTATTGGAACAAAGCTATACTACAATTGCTTTTCCATTACAATGGCAGATTTGAGCAATTTCAACAAAACCATGTTGTTCACAAAAACAAAAATACTATCCAGTCCTTTTCCAACCTCTAATCTACTCTCCTATCTCTTTTCTTTTATTATGCAATAACCTTGAAGGCCATATTTAAACATAATAGCCAATATAAAAGAAGCCTGGATTCTGGAATGCTAGTATGAAATAAACTTTCCTCTGTTCCTAATGAACTTTATGTGAGTGAAAAATGATATTTTATTGTGTAATGTCAGAGATTTTAGGATTATCCATTACAATAGCTAGGATCACTTTCCCTATAAGACTTAAAGACCATCATGAATATACCTGTGTCCTATGATTAATCATTCTGATTTCTAATTAGCCTTCAAATTGGAAATATGTCTTTTTAGAAATGGAATCCTAAAACTATTAGTTCATCAAAAAAGTCATAATGTATAAATACATCATGATTTTTCCAATGGCTCAATATAATTCTTTATATAATTCCCTGGGAGTATATATAATCCCATAACCTTTAATTACACTGGATACAAACCAACAGGTAATTACAGAAATTTTAAGAGAGACAGTCATCTCTGTGTACTCCATTCCTTGAAAGGGCGAAAACAATCTACTCATTTAATATAGGACTATGATGATAAAGAGTCTATCAGAATCTCTAATTGTTGGTGTAGACTCGTAATTCTTATATATTAAACAAGACTATGGAAGTGAATGACCTCAAACCAGAACATTTTAAGTCACATTTCCTAGAGTGCTATTGACCTGGAAAGGCCACATGAGAAGAAATTGAAGACTTCAACCTCCTTCCTTCTCCACAAGACTAAGATGTAACAGATGAGAACAAGATCTTTGCCCTGTGCATATGAACTACTTCAGTCAGAATAACACCTGTTCTCCTTCAGCAAGGCAGGAATTTCCAAGATTATTGCTCACATCAACTGATACATACTTTGAAAACAAAATTTGGATCCTCAGGGCAGAGGAGAGAGTATTTTAATCAAGATGTAGAAATTTCTTGACTTGGGAAACATAGAAAACTAGAACATAAGATGACTCCTTAGACTTCACTCCTGAACAGCAACCATTGCAAGAAAAAGAACAAAATCACCCTCAATAAAGCCAAATAACTCCTCTGACAGTTGGGCAGAGATAAGAGGTTATTCTTGAGAATAAGTTCTCAATAGGACTAGTGTGTCTAGATGATGAGAATAATCTTCCTTCTGTAATCTAGTGCCAGAAAAGTCAGAAGGGTGAACCAAAGAAGTCAGGAACATAAACACACTTCAGATTTTAAGTTGTCCCTTACTAGTTATTTGGGAGGGGGGGGGGTATA
>NW_006159736.1:1215650-1260105 GCF_000334495.1 Tupaia belangeri chinensis
GGGGGGGGGGGGGAACTACAGTAAAGATGGCAAAACAAAAAAAATCTAAAATTGTGCAATCCTAAAAAGAAAGAAGAAATTCCAGATGCTCCACTGCCTATACTACTGAAGACTATTAAATTATTTACAAACTCTCCCCAGGCCTGGTTTTTAGCAGGCACAGTATATGTTACATACACATCATTATCTTTGAATTGCAGTATAAATGTTAATCTAAGCACATTGGTTTTTAACCAGAATTGTGCTTGTTAAAGGACAAATTAAAATTTACTCTGTGTATAAATATCCTTGTAGAAATTCTTTTTAGAATGTTTTTTTGTTTTGTGGTGTTTTTGCAGTGAGCACACATTAAGTAATAGTTTACCTAGGCAAGGCTCTATGCTGGTGATTCTCAGTAGAAACTACTTATTATCTTATAATCTTACAGGAGACTGGTCATAAAATCATGATAATACAGAAAACACACAAATAAACAAGTACATTAAATCAAAGCATACCTCCATACTGTCCTACCTCTGGAAAGGGATACCTCCTCTGTTATACAGGTAGAGAATAGGTGGATTTTCTGTGAGTTCTTCCTGTACTGCCTGCTTCTTGTTCCTTACTCCCCTGACAGAGCACCAGAATGAACCCCCTCTCAGGCCCCTGATATTAAAGCAGTTCCTTTGTTAGGTCTCTGAAGAGCTTCTGTGGAGGAAGTTACATTTCTTCTTACTTTCACATTATTAGCGCCACTAACACACACTGCCTGTTTAGGAGAATTCAATTTCACTGGAGGGTTGGAGACATGAAAGAGAATTAGGCCTAGGAGGAAACTGGAACTGTACAGTACAGATAACAGTTTTAAGATGGTAAACATCTTTGCTCACAATCCAAAGGAAAAGTAAACAGAGAAGTAGCCCTTCCCAGGCCTCCTTGCAGTCACTGCCTGCTCATAACCTTTCTCTGTCATCCAGTACCTTCCTACCGCCTTTCTATTCTGCCCCTAACCCCAAATGTGGATAGAGACCTGCCTGGAGGCAACGTAGCATGTCCTTTGCTGCATGCTCACAGGCACTGTTTTCAAACTGAATGTATCTATTCCAGTGTATCTACCCAAATCAGATTAATTTGATGTAGAATAAAGTCTTGGAGGGTCCTAGCTGTATAGTCATGTTCTACATCTGAGGAAAAAAAAAAAAAAGGCCTGAGGAATCAGGTATAAACTCAATAAGCCAAAATCCTCCAGGACACAGAGGACACTTCAAACCTGGTGTACTTCCACTTTTCCACCAGGTAGATTTCAACTGCTCCTTGCTATTTTCCTGCCTATTTAAACACTTGCACACCTACACATGTGAATGCCAACACACACAAACCTCTCATAAGACGAGCATTACTTCACTGAGAAAGCACGTGCTAAACATGATTGAGTCCTTTTCTTTTTTTCCCTTCTTGATATCAAATTGGATCTACTCAGACCTGCTGAGAATATAAAGTAGCCATTTTCCCATGCCCTTCTCTTATAACTACTCCCTTAATAATGCAAAGACTGGCCCTGGGTCAGTTTTGAAGTTTGGCAAAAAAAAAAAAAAACAAGCTAGCTAGGCCTGATTCACCTTCCTCTACCTTCTAATCAATCAAAAGACCCATGAAAAGAGAAAAAAGAGTCAAAATTGTGATAATTTGAACAATAATATCAATACTTTCCAAATTTGAGTAATAATTTACCTCAAAGTAAATGAATAGACCTGAGAAGTGATTAGCACCTTAGTTATGTCTACAGCACTTTCATGTATACAGATAAAATTAAAGGCTTCCAGTTGCCACTTACGTGTACATTTGAAACTGCAATTATATCTCTGACAGCTTGGAAGTCACTCTTACTACCTATTCCCACCCCACTCTATAAAGAAGCTCTTTATCCAAAGCTCTCATGTCAGCATCTCTTCATTTCATACAAGAGAACACAACTCCAGGAATACAAGACAAGACAATGGTGCAGTGTATCCTCAGCTATAAAAACAAGAGTACAGCTGTAAGGATGGAGAGCCATAACTCATCACCTTGGTTGATAATTGTGATGAAGACCATCTGGTTTAATGGTGAATATTATGAACACCAATATCCAATAGATGTGATGTCTAGCTCTGACTCTTTAACTTACTATGTGAAATGTAACAGTTGCTTAAATTTCCTAAGTTACTTT
The DNA here is from genome assembly GCF_000334495.1 of Tupaia belangeri chinensis. Classification (NCBI taxonomy): domain Eukaryota; kingdom Metazoa; phylum Chordata; class Mammalia; order Scandentia; family Tupaiidae; genus Tupaia; species Tupaia belangeri. The sequence goes on from NW_006159736.1 coordinate 1,217,839, forward strand.
TTTTTTTCCAAAATGAAGATAACACCTAAAACTGTCTTACAGATAAAATAAGAAGATTTCAGAGTTTATCACAGTGTTTGGCACATAGTAGGCACTTACTAAATAGTATTCAAGAGCAGAGAGAACAATGATATCATTTAGAGCATAGGGTCAGGAGCCTGAGCTTCCCTTCCAGCTAAGTGTAACTAGGTTCTGGTCAATAGGATATAAGAAGAAATAATGTGAGATGGTCATTTTTTTTTAATGATAACTATGAGTTATATTCCTTTTCTCAACTCCTGTTATATTTCTGTGGGCTTTTTTTTTTTTTTTTTTTTGCTTTTTAAAAAATTTTCCAGAGAGTCATGCACTCACTGGAGAGAGACACAGCGAGAGAGAGAGTGACAGAAAGTTAGAAAGTGCCCCTTATTGGGTATAGTCATGCTACAATCCTTTCTCCTCTGCATCTCCCCCCTTTTAGAATTTTAGACACATGCACATGTGCCTGGCTTATTTCTCAAGCTGCTAGGTCTGGACGCTATGTGGGAGTCAGCTGTCTTAACCACAGGTAACAGGCTGGCCAAAAATATACATGTCAACAGTCAAAAGTATTAGTAGAAGATATTCCTTGACTCAACTCTGGGTACTAAGCATTGTGTTAAACGTCTAAGTACAAAGGTGAGAAAGATCTGGTGTCTGTACTTAATTGCCTTTCATTCTAAGGTATTATAAAGGGGGGTGAGAAAAAATATGACTCAAAATAAATAAATAAACAAAGTATGATGGTTTATAGTAGAGGGAGGAGAGGTTCATTCAGAAGTGAGTGAAGTGAGTCAGGCTATGAAAGAGAGACATTGTATGTCTCCACTTAACATACACCGAATGTCTGCACTCTATGGTCAAGACTGAAAGACTGGAGGACATAAAAGCACTGAAAATAATTATGGACACTGGAAAGAGGGTTGGGGGAGAGTGTATGGAAGAAAATTAGGGAGAAAAAATAGAGAGGTAAGATATTTGTGAGACACAGAAATGGTGTATTACCTGTTGATGATGATGTTTATAGTAGTCTCAATTGGACTGGTCTGAGGAGTATTTCATGCTGGGTAAATTCTCTCTATACAAGCTCAATGATGTAGAGTGATTGAATGTATAAAAAAATAATAATAATAAAAGGAAAATTTAGTAAGGAGGATGAATATCAGAAAGACAGAAAAACAATACTTAGTATTATCTAAGCATTATTCAATAAATATTTAATTAATGAATTATAAATCTGTGAGACATACAGAAACAGGAAAATAATAAGGAAGAAACTGGAAGTCTATGGACCTGACTCTTTAACTATTATGTGAATTTTGTTATTCAATAAAATGCATAGCTTTTTAGAATATTGCAAGAACAATGCTAAACTATCTTGTTTTCATGCATTCCTTTTATAAGGACATGAAAGAAACCACTTGGCAATGGATAAAATGCTATTTCAAAAGGAATGTCTGAGCCTCAAACCACTAGCAAAATAAAACTTCACATTATTTTAATTAAGACTAAGGAAAAGATGTCATAAAGTTTTTACTTTTGTGTCTGAAAGAAACTGTGGGCTTCAGCAATTAATGAAAACTTGAGTAGTGAGTTATCAGAATTAAGAGAAAAATTTGCATTGGAATTTGGAAAATATATTTCATTTCCCATGATTCCCTGAAAGGCATTTTTACCAATTTAAGTTTCTTCTTTTAAACATGTTTATGTTAAATTACAATTGATTTGTGATAGGTAAGAGATGGAAAAGAAAATCTCAAAAGTATGATCTTTGATTTCTGTTTATTCTTGTGATAACTTTGGTTCATTTAAATGTATGTTGTCTTAGTCCATTTAAGCTGCTATAACAAAGTACCTTAGACTTAGCTTATAAGCAACAGAAATTTATTTCTCACTGTTCTATAGACTGGGATGTCTAAGATCAAGATCTGGCCATTTGATCCAGATGCAGTAGTAAAATGTGACATGCTGTAAGGTAATCCCATATGGGAATAGTCTTGGTTCAAGTACAGAGACCTCCCTGAGTATTCCAAGCACATGCTTGCTCAGGATCCTGGGCAGACTAAAAGCTTGGGGTGGGTTCCAGTGTCAGGAACCTGTTGGTGCTCTCTCTCTCTTCCTCCCACCCTCTCTTCCTTCCTCCCTTCTCTTCTTTCTTTTCCTCCCTCTCTCTCTTTCTCTCTGAAGAAAGGAACTTTGAAGGAAAAAAAAAGATGCAGGCAGATTTTGTGTCTGATGAGAGCTGGTTCCCTGGCTCTTAGATGACAACTTCAAGCTACAGTTTCACACAACATCAAGTACAAACCACCTCCTTTGAGTCTTGGGTACTAATACCATTCATGGAAGTTCAGCCCTCATAACTTAACCACCTTCCCAAAAGCCCCATCTCTTTTCCTTGCTTTAAAACTTTTTGCCTTAGAGCACCTGCACTTGCCAGAGAGAGAGAAACAGAGACAGTGAGAGGAAAAGTGAGAAATCATCCCCCAGGGGGAATAGCCACACCACAATCCCTTCTCCTCCCAGGATCTTGGGCACATACACACATGTGCCTGTCATGAGTTCCAAGCTGGGTTAGGGACTTGAACCATGGTCAGCCATGTGGGAGTCCAGTAAGATAACTGCTACACCATCTGCTGGCCCCAAGGCCCCATCTCCTTATACCATAACTTTTTGGGTTAGGATTAAACATAAGAATTGCAAGGGAACAAAATATTCAGCCCATATCACCCTTTTAAGTGAAAATTTCTATATAAAAGCTAAGCCTAAATGAGATTTAACTTTACCCTAATTTTCTCTGTGAATTTAAGTATGACGCTGGTTATTCTCCTGTATAATTATTGGATGTAGTGTAAACCAATTTAAAAATATTTGGATGCAAAAGGAAAGTAAGCATCCATCACCACTATTACCCTGACATTTAGCATTTATATGATGCATATCTACATGTTTTTACATACAGATGATCACAACAGAATCCATTCTCATCAGGCCAAACTGAAGACATTTCTTGTTTTGTTGTTGTCATCTTTGTTCATTTTAAAGTTTTGCTGACAGGTAAAACCAACCATTTTCACTTTTAGATCTGCTGAGTGCTCTCAGTTCACCCTGGTCCCTCTTTGTTCCTTTCCAACATTCTTATTGGATTAATTGTGACATTGTCATCACCCCTCAAAGACGTATGCAAGCTCCAATCTGACCTCTCTAAGCCCAGTCAACACACCCTCCACAAGTGACTTTTCTAGAAAATGAACTCTCCTAACCCCTGCTTAAAACTTTGGTGGTCTCTCTTTGCCAGGATTGGAGTGGCAGAAGTCCCTACCTTGTCTATCAAGGCCTATTTTTTTTTTTCAGTTTTAAAACATTTGTTAGGTTTTAATTACACAATAATACATGTTCATTGTAGAAAATTTAGAAACACTGAAAAGCAAAAAGAAAAACTAGTCATTCATTATCGTGTTACCCATAAGTAACTACTATTAGCATTTTTGTGTCAAGGCTTTTTGTCAAGGTAGGTTCTAAACCTACCTTACTTTCTAACCTCATCTCTGGCTCCTCCAAGCTGTAAACTCACTTAACCTTCCTTGTAGCCAGATTCTCAGTTTTCTGAACAGTATAAAAATTTTCATACCCCCTACTGATCAGGCAGTTCCTTCTATTTAGAAGGCTATTCTTGCCAAATCCCATTTGTTAGACTTATGTTTATAACTCAAGCTCCATGTTCAGCTGTTGTCATCTCTGTAAAACCCTATTAGAATCTCCCTCAAAAAGCTCTGTGAATGAACCACTCCTAACTATTAGAAAACATCATACTTAGTTCTTTATTTACTTTCTTGTTTAGAGTAAGACTCTTTCCTATCCCCCTTTACAATGCCTTAGAATGGAAGGCAATCAAATACAAACACCTGATCTCTCTCATCTTTGTAATCTGAGGTCTAATTCAAGGCTGAGTACACAGAGGTGAGTCCATAAATGCCTGCTACTAATGCGTTTTTTTAATTAATTTTTTTTTTTTTTGCTATAGGGCCCGTGCGCTCGCCAGACAGAGAGAGACAGAGAGATAGAAAGCAAGAAATCACCCCTCAGGGGGTATGGCCACGCCGCAATCCCTTCTCCTCCCTTCTCCTCCATTCTCCTCTCGGGATCTTGGGCACGCACGCACACGTGCCTGGCGTGAGTTTAAGCCACTGAGTCCGGGACTCGAACCACAGTCAACTACATGGGAGTCCAGCAACATAGCCATTACGTTAACTGCTGGTCCCTGCTACTAATGCTTTTGACTATTGACACTTATTTTGGGGGCCAGCCTGTGGTTAAGGCAGCTGAACCCCACATAGCTCCCAGACCTGGTAGCTTGAGAAACAAACCAGGTACATGTGCATATGTGTCTAAAATCCCAAAGGGAAGAAGAAACAGAGGAGAAAGGATTGCAGCATGATTGTTCTCATTTTCTCTCTCTGTCTCTCTCTTGTGTGTCTCTCTCCAGTGAGTGCATCCACCCTCTCGAGGAACAACAAACAAACAAACAAACTTATGCATAACAAGAGTTGGAGAAAGGAATATAACACAGTTACAATTAAAACAAAGCAACAATATTCTCTGAAATATCTGTGGGTAGATTACCTTCAATAGTGAAGGCATTCTCTTCTGCAGTGGGGCTCAGTATTAGGAGAGTAGCTCATTACAACTGACAAGGAGGTAAATGAGGGAATCAGGAGAGGAGCCTGTCTTGGAGGCCAGCAAACACGGAGGGGAGAAAGGAAGGAGAAATTGGAGAGGACTTGAGACCTACCTATACTCAATAGTAATGGATTCATATTTACTCCTGGAATCAAATCACTCCTCTTCTCCCTATGCTGACATCTCCAACAATAATCAAAATTTTCTAATTTCTCAACTTCCCTAGGGACATAAGGCTCACTAATTCTTTTTTTTTGGGGGGGGGAGGGGTTTGCTATAGGGCATGTGCACCCGCCAGAAAGAGAGACAGAGAGACAGAAAGCAAGAAATCACCCCCCAAGGGGGATGGCCATGCCACAATCCCTTCTCCTCCATTCTCCTCTCGGGATCTTGGGCACGCACGCACATGTGCCAGGCGTGAGTTCAAGCCACCAGGTCTGGGACTGGAGCCCAGTGACATAGCCATTACGCCAACTGCTGGTCCCAAGGCTCACTAATTCTTACTAAACTTCACTTCAATTAATCCAAGCATTTGTCAGACTTACTCATATATGAAAATGATAACCTATTCTTCATATTCTGGGGTCCTGTTACCTATGAAATAAAAATATAACAATTGCCTCATAGCAAGAAGCACATCTAAGGTAAGAAAAACAGTAGGTATTTGGTTGGGCAGGAAGAACAGGATTTACAATTACTCCTTTTCAAGTTGTAGCTCATTATATGGGGAGATTGAGGTGGGTAACTTCAATATTCAATTAGCTGTAGCATGAGAGAGACTATAGGGTTGTTTTTTTCTTTTAAGTTTATTTATTTATTTATACCATGAGAGAGAGAAAACAGAGAAAAAGAGAGAGACTTGCAGTAGGTTTCTCACACCACGATCCACCCGTCCCCGTCAGCCTGAATCACGGGTGTGTACGCACATGCCCGGTTTGTACAGGGAGACCTCAGGACATGAACTGAAACCTCTCCACACGGCCTCACCATTGTGGAGCACTGCACTACTGCTGCACCACCACAGCTGGGCAAAAGCATTAATATACACACTATTGTATCACTCTTCCCCTACTTTGCCAAAAGAAACACACACACACACACACATTCATTCTCTCATAGCTCCTGTCTTATTCTGCCTAAGGTACCATAACAAACATCACAGCCTGGGTGGCTTAAATGGCAGAAATCTATTTTTCATATTTCTAGAGGTTGGGAAATCCAAAATCAAGGTGCCAACAAGGTGGTTACATTCTGAGACCTCTTCTCTTGACTTGTAGGCAAGCTTCCATTTGCTGTTTGCTCACATGACCACATTTTTTGTGCAGTGCAGGGGGAGAAAGGTTGAGCAGCAAGCCTTCTGGTGTCTCTGCTACAGGGGCACTAATCCAGCATGAGGGCTCCATTCTTGTGACCACATCTAAACTTAATGATTTTCAAAAGGCACCACATCCTAAAACCATTGCATTCAGGCGTAGGATTTCTATAAATGAGTTTAAGGACACAAACATTCAGCTCGAAACAGCCCCCAATCTGTAAAAATCAACTAATATCTTGCCTGGTTTGAGCTCTGTGAATCCCATATGCTTCCCTGAGAAGTACTGCTACTAGTTGTATTACTTCTTCAGTTTATGGAGACATAATAAAAAAATTAAAGCATTATCCATAATTCTTTTTTCCACCAGTTCTTTGTTTTCCCTCCATTTACTGCTGTTTGCTAGGACTGTCACACTGCCTCAGCACAGATGTTCCCTTCAAATTAAACGATACCAGGCCTGAGTCCTAGACACCAGCCTGGTCTATTTACTGCTGTTTGTTCACAATTATTAGCATGTTGGTTGAACTGCTTCAAATGATACCTCCATGGCTATTTCTGTCCTGAAAAAAAAAAGCCACATATTTACAAAAACCCTACATGCAGGTGTTTAAAAAGTCCACCTGAGGTAGGCTGCCTCATCTTCCTGAGAATCATGCACAAGCATAGTACTCTTGGCCATTAAACTGTTTTGTTGCCTTATAGGAAGCAAAAACGATGGCTACAGAGATTCTGCAGGAATCATATTTTTATTAATATTTGTATGGGACTTTAAAATTCCCTTAAGCAGAAAGGTAATTTCTGTTTGGTTTATTTTTGGAAAGTTAAAAAAAAAAATTCTCAACTCCCATTGCCAATTTAGAAATGATAAGATGGAAGGGAAATGGGTGAAAACAGAGATGAACAGAAGTTCAGCCCTTTGAACTAAGCAGAGGAACAAATCCTATAGTACTGCAACATAAAAAGAAAAATCCATCATTGACAAAAGAGACTGTCTGAGGACACTGGTCTCCTTTGAAAGTCTGGGGAAGCAGCTCAGAATAACAATGATGGCTACTGCAATGACTACAATTTGTGCATTACAAATGGTAAGTTTTTAATAAGTTCTTACATTGATATATCTCTCTGTTAGAAAGATCCCATTTCTCCCCAGGTCATTTTTCATGTTCTCCCTGAACATAGTCTCTTTTTTCTAGCAAAACAGCAATGCCTATATTAATGGCATAAAACGGATCAGAGTAAAAAAACAAATTGTGTAACACAGCTGTAATAGCGCTGTCCCTGTCAACTGAACTGCAATTGACCTTGGAGGGAAGGTTAGGTGTTCCAGACCTAAGGTCGCTCATTTGAGCTGGAAAATGACGTCTATGGTGGGAGACAGAATGAATGATGGTTGCCTGTTGTACCAAAATAGATGCTAGGTAATTCATGCTTCAAACACTATGCCAGCTTCCGAAGACAGTCATGAGACAGGGACAGGCTTACCCTCAAACCATCCCTATTGCAGAAGAAGACTAAACCATTTCTATTTCCAAGAATTATGAAACTAGAAGTGACTGGGAACAAATCTACAACTTAAATATCCAAACTGTGTTGTTTTTGAGAGGAGTCCATTGGAACTTTATATTCTTGTTCTTTATATAGGTTTGTTCAATTAGAGATACCACTATTCAAATCTCTTTGTGATAAAATGTGTCAAGGTTTTCAAAGTAGAGGGGAGGAGAAGTATAGCACCAGTCATTGCAAGACCAAGGCCAGGACAGATGGATCAAATCAGAAGATGGGAAGGAGAATAAAGCAAGGTGGTTCGGCAGCAGCAAACCCATGGGTTCAGTCTGTCATACAATACATTTTTTTAACTTATTTCCACTGTGGTGGAGAGCCTGTTTCAGGAGGGGGATCAGCCAGTAGTGCAGGAGTTAATCTCTGTGCATAGGGACCCAGGTTCCAGGTGGCTGAGGGCAATTTGAATCTCAGCCCCAGTGACTTGCAAAACATGCCAGGCACATGTGTGGGCATGTCCAAAATCCTGATGGAAAGGAGAAATGTAAGAAAAGACATTGTGGCAAGACCAAATCTTGTGTGTGTGTGTGTGTGTGTGTGTGTGTGTGTGTGTGTGTACTAGGGGGAGGTATACTTTCTCCCTCCCTGTCTCTGGCAAATACTTGCACTTTCTGGCAACAGCAGAAATTAGTAGGGGAATGTTAAGGTACATTTTTAAAATTACTATGATTGGGGAACCAGCAGTTAGCGTAATGGCTATGTCGCTGGACTCCCACGTAGTCGACTGCGGTTCGTGTCCTGGACCCGGTGGCTTAAAACTCACGCCGGGCGCGTGTGCGTGTGTGCCCAAGATCCTGAGAGGAGAATGGAGGAGAAGGGATTGCGGCATGACCATCCCCCCTGGGGGGTGATTTCTCGCTTTCTGTCTCTATGTCTCTCTCTGTCTGTCTGGCAAGCGCACGCGCCCTACAGTGAAAATCTCTCAAAAAAAAAAATCACTATGATTGCTATGTAGAGAAAAAAAATGATAGAAGGGAAAAAGTAGAAGAAGGAGGAAGACCATTTTCTGGCACGCAGATGAGGTTATGGTATTTTTAAGCAGTGGGCAATGATGGAGGTAGTGGGAAGTGGTTAGACTGGGTTTGTGAATTGCATCAAGAATGAGGGGAAAAAAGGAAAGTGGATATGAAAGAAAGCAAAATATGTAAAACAATAAATCTTTTTATTACACTTTCAAACACTGAAGATATGAGATAAGAGAATTTTGACTCCTTCTCTTTTAAAATATTTGTCTCTACCCCACAAAGGAAAGACAAATAAATGAGTCTTCAATACATTAATTGCTCTGATTTTACATGTTTTTTATTGAGTTGTCAGAAAAGTCATGACACATTTTGCATAGAAAACAGGAAAAATGTCATGACTTTTCTGACAACCCAATATATAATAAGAAGCCACATTGAACCACAAAAATCTGTATAACTATTTTGTCAGTTTAAATGTATAATTAGGGCTAGCTCTGAGGCTTAGCAGTTAAGAGAGCCAGATCCCACATGACTGACCACAGCAATTGTTAAAATCCTGACCTCAGCAGTTTGGAAAACACACTCTGTGTGTGTGTGTGTGTGTGTGTGTGTGTGTGCTCAAAATTCCAACAGAATGAGGAAGAAGGGATTCTGGTATGACTGCACCCAACTGGGGCAGAGATGCTTTCTTCCTCTTTGTTTCTCGTTTCTCAGTGTCTTTGATGAGCACACACGCCCTCTGGCAATAAATAAATAAATAAATAATACAATTTAAAAATATTTTAAATTTAAGTCACAATTAAGCAAAATAGAGTTATTTGAATTTTAAAGTTAATATACATTGGCTCCAATTCTTCTAAAATTCATAATATCTCTTTATGTATTCCATAATTATATAGTGGTCATTCATTAAATGAATGATGTTATGCTAAGGAATAGAAATTCAAAGACGGGACCAGCAGATGGTATAATGGCTATGTCTCTGGACTCCCACGTAGTTGACTGTGGTTCAAGTCTTGGACCTGGTGGCTTAACCTCATGCTGGGTGTAAGTGTGTGCATGCCCAAGATCCCAAGAGGAGAATGGAGGAGAAGGGATTGTGGTGTGGCCATCCCCCTTGGGGGAGATTCCTCACTTTCTCTCTCTCTGTCACTCTGTCTTTCTGGAGAGTGCACATGCCCCATAGCAAAAACCTCTCAAAAAATATACATATAAATAAATAATAGATAGATAAATTCAAAGATGGATAAAATACAAAGTAGTCCTAAACAGTGTTAAACCCACAAAACTGTTATGTAGCCCAAAAGTATGACTACAAATGAACTCTTGAGTGCCAACTTAGGGCGATAACTACTAATTCCAGGTCATATTGTATCCATCCAAACATTCATGTTTTTCCATGTGATAACTATGTACTTTGTAGTTATGGAGATAACCATGTGAACCACTGTTTTAGGTTCAGTGTGGCCCCATCATTAGGAGGCAATGAGGAAGACATGATCAGTTTCATTCCAGTAGTCAGAGGAGATTCCACTTTGAAAAATCTATTCATTTTTTTCACAAGACTTCAGTGCTCTCATTTTAAAAATTGAGATAATACCTATCCCACTACCTCAGGAGGCTATTGCATGGTATACCTCATCTTTTCTATTTCCGTATGGTTATCCTATAGTATGCCAGTCGTGAACTTCTACACCATTTATCTCCTCTCACAACTCTCAATCACCATTTCTTTTCTTATTACATTGTAGCTTCCCTTTCCTATTTAAGAAAGTTTCTAAAGGGGACAATTAAAGTTTCAGCCTATTGCATTTCAACATTAACTCTCCCTGCCCACTTCTATTATAATTTTATATTTAAGTTTCAGTATTATGTATCTTTTGTGCCATTAGATTTCAAGTTCCTCAAGGCAGGAATTTGATTAATTACAATATAGCGATGGTGTCCATATCTAGAGGGCTTAACATATATTAAATAATAATAATTTCAATATCAGAAGAAATTAAAGGCAAGCTCAAACTCTTAACATCGCACCTCAGGGCAAATTATCCTTGTAAACAGAAATGTTACATCCACCTTTCTCCTTATTCATATCTTAAAATATTGCATATTCTTTTCTAAAAATAGAATGCAAGTGCACAGAAAATTAGTTTTTGGAGACCTCTATTTCTGGCCAAGATGAAATAATGTCTGGCTTGGAGAAAAATAGACAATAAATGAAACAAGATGTCAAGACACTGGACATGAGGGAATGAAGGACAGCAATCTCTGAGAGACAGGAAATGAATGAAATAAGCCCTATAATTGCTCCACCTTATTGCTTAAAAGAGTTTGTAGGCTTCAGTACAGAAAAAGAGAACTTAGGCCAAGTCTGATGAACCCTCTGAATTGAAGAGACATAGTTGGCAGTATAGGGAAACCAGAGAGACTAGAGTTGAAAGGACTGAATATCATACAGGAAGGAGCTACATGGTGAGAACTTCAGACGTCTGAATAGTCTCCAGATTATTCAGCCAAGCTGACCAGCCCTGTATGTGAAGCGACTACCCAAGGCCAGAGAAAGAACCATCTGAAATGATTAGATGGAACAATGCCACATATTCTCACAGGACTGGGAATAGTACCTGTCCACAACAGCCAGGTCCCACAAACTATAATTCATAGGTCCTTGCATAAAATTTTCAGAAGGATAGTGCCCCAGTGGTGGAAAATAATTACCACAAGACTTAATATTAATCCTAAATCAACTAATAAATTATAAAAATAAGACTTGAAAAAAATCAAACTGTTTCTAAATAAATTCACTGCATCACCGAACGCAACTGAGGAAGATTTATAGAAACAAAATATTCACTACTCAACCAAGTAAGTTTCATAAGCCTTGCATCTGAAAGTCAAACAAAGAATCCAGAAACAAAGTCAAGTAAAGAAGTTGAAAACCACAACTTACAATGATGATAATCTATTAAACAGAACTGACACATATATTATTGGGTCATTGGAAAAATCTTGATGCACTTCCTTTTTTTTTTTTTTTTTTTTGAGAGGTTTTCACTATAGGGTGCATGCACTTGCCAGAAAGACAGAGAGAGACAACAGAGAGAAAGCAAGAAATCACATCCCAGGGGGCTTGGCCACGCCGCAATCCCTTCTCCTCCATTCTCCTCTCAGGATCTTGGGCATGCACGCACACGTGCCCGGCGTGAGTTTAAGCCACCAGATCTGGAACTCGAACTGGGGTTGACCTCATGGGAGTCCAGTGACATAGCCATTATGCCAACTGCTGGTTCCTCTTGATGCATTTTTACACAGAAATTATTTGTTGCATGTTGATGATGTGTATAGTATTCTCAAATTGACTGGTCTGAGGTATATTTCATGTTGGGTAAATTCTCTTTACAAGCCAAATGATGTATAGTAATGGAATGGTTAAAAGGTAAAATAAAATAATAAGAATAAAATTTTTAAAAAAGAAAAATGCATCACTACTTTTCTGAAAACCCAACAGAATTATTATATAAGGACATTTAGATAGTTATTATAACTATACCACATGCTCCAAAAGTCAAATAGAGACATTGAAGATATAAAATAAGATCCATATCAAGCTTCCAGAAATTAAGACTACAAAGCTAAAGCTGAAAACTACCCTGGGATGAGACCAAAAGAAGGTTCAACACTGCAGAAGAAAAGATCACTGAACACGAAGATACTACAGTAGAAGCTTCACAAAATGAAACAGAGAGGAAAAAATATTTCTTACTGTGAAGAAAATCAGTGAACTTGGGACAACTTCAAGCAGTTTGATGTATATGAAATTGGAGTCTCCAAAATATAGAATTGTAAAAAGAAAGTAGAAAACGTATTTAAGAAATAATGTTTGAATTATTCCCAAATGTGATGGAAACTGTAAATCCACAGACTGAGGACTTCCACAAACTCTAAACACCAGAAATATGTAGGAAAGTACAGAAAAGCACATTATAATCAAATTACACAAAATCTAGAATAAGGAAGAAATTCTAAAAGAAGCAAAAAGAAAAATATGCTTCACATGTAGAGAACTAAGAATACTGGCAGATTTGTTTTCTTATAAAGATACAAGAGGATGAATTTACAAGTCATATACTAGGATAAATTATTTGCCAAGCAGATTTCTGATAAAAAAAATTTTGTATATTGTACTCACAATATATAAAATAATCTAAAATCTCAATAATATAGGGCCAGCTGGTAGTGTGGTGGTTAAGGTGGCTGGGTCCCACATGGCTGACTGTGCAGTTCAAGGCCTGGACTTAAGAAATCAGGGCAGATGTGTGTGCATGCATGCCCAGTCCCAAGAGGAGAATGGAGTGGGTCTCTCTCTGATCAAATTAAAATAAATGAATGAATCAATAAAATTAAATAAATAATTTTGAAAAACACTCAATAATAAGAAAACAATTCAAATTTTAAAAATGGCAAAGGATATTAACAGACAATTCTCTGAAGGAGATACAAGGATAGCAAACAAAACACATGCAAAGATATTCAAAGTAAGCCCTACAATTGCTCCACTTTATTGTTTAAAACAGTTTGCAGGCTTCCTTAGGGAGAATGTGAAAATGCAAATTAAAACTACAACAGAGCAGCTAGCAGGTGGCATGGTCATTAAGGCACTGGACACCCACATGGCTGACTGTAGTTTGAGTCTGGGATCTCACAGCCTGAAATCACACTGGGCACATGTACACGCATGCTCAAAATCCACAGAGGAGAATGGAAAAGCAATTACAGCATGGCCAACTACCCTGAGGAGTAATTTCTAACTTTTCCTTTCTCTCTCTCTCTCTCTCTCTCTCTCTCTCTCTCTCTCTCTCTCTGGCAAGCTCGTGCATCTTATGGCAAAAACCTTAAAAAATAAAAATCCTACAGCTGAATACCACCTCCCACCTAGGAAAATGCAAATTGAAAATACAATTGGAGAGGCCAGCAGGTGGTGTAGTAGTTAAGAACCTGGACTTCCACATGGCTGACTCTAGTGTGAGTCCTGGACCCTGTGGCTTGAAACTCACACTGAATACATGCACATGTGTACCTGAAATCCCATGAGGGGAATGGAGGAAAAAGGACTGCAGCATGACTGGTCTGCCTGGGGGTATGATTTCTCATTTCCTCTCTGTCTCTATCTCTCCAGTTAGCACATATGCCCTACAGCAAAAATCTCTCAAGATAAACAAACGAACAAACAAAACACAGTACAACTGGATAACAACAGCCACCCGCTAGAATGTTTAAATTTGAAAAACACAGACAAAATCTAATGCTGACCAGCATATGATGAAACTAGAGCTCTATTTCCACACTATTGGTGGTACTATGAAATGTCATAGTACCCCCACTCTAGGATCAATCCACACTTCATTATAAAATACATGTACCAGGACTATCAGATGGTATAATGGTTATGTCGCTGGACTTCCACTTAGTCGATGGTGGTTCAAGTCCTGGACCTGGTAGCTTAAAACTGATGTTGGGTGCGTGTACATGTTTGCCCAAAATCCTGAGAGGATAATGGAGGAAAGGAAATTATGGTGTGGACATCTCCCCTGAGGGGTGATTTCTCACTTTCTCTCTCTGTCTCTCCAGAGAGTGCATGCACCCTGTAGCAAAAAATCTCTCTAAAAAAAATACATACAGCACAGTCATTTCACTCCTAGTATTTTCTTAAGGAAAACATAAAGGCATACATTCATACAAAGACTTACACATGTGTTCATGGCAACTTTATATCACAGCTAAAAACTGGAAATGACTTAAATGTCCATTAATAGGTGAATGGGTAAACAAACTGTGGTATACCCAGATAATGAAATACTACTCAGGAATACAAAAGATCTAAACTATTCATAAATGCAACAAATGAATGATTTCTAAAATAATTATGATGTGTGAAAGAAGACAAAAGGATTTCATGCTATATGATTCCTCTTTGAAAAACTCCAGAAGATGCCCACTTATCTGTAATAACAGAAAGCAGAATAATAGTTGTCTGAGGACTGGGATTGAGAAGGACATTCTAAAGGAACATAAGAAAACTTTAGAATTAGTGGAAATGTTCAGAATTTTAACTACGTAGATGCTTCTGTGGGCGCACACAAATGTCAAGCTTTACAAAAAGGTTGACTAAAAATAAGTACTGTTCATTGTATATTAATTATGTCTCAAAAAAAGCCATGAATTTTTATATAAGATAAATAAAATACTAAATGTTTTATCTAACATAATTTAATACTTTTATGTGTATCTTATAATGATTCTAAAATAACGTCTTTATCTTTCTGATTAACTCAACTTTTTTGAAAATAAATTATCAAAAATATTTGTGGTACACTTGAAAAGTTTATCTAAAAATATGTAAAGTCTTAGTACACTTCAAAAGTTCATCTAAAAATATGTTTAAGTACAATATGTATAAAACTTTATTTGCAACAGTTCAGGAGTTCATCTTTCTAAGAATGTTGTTATCATTTGGTTCATCTTCTTCATGCTTTTGGCTTTTTGACTCAGCGTTGAAATTATTCTTGATGTGAAAAGATTTCATACTGAGACACCCTGGTGGACACAGTAATGAAGGTTGTTTAGTTGATATGTTTATTTTTTTCAAACTTTACCACTGCACTGACCCCAAATATTAAATCTCAGCATGAAGATATTTCTAAGCTACATTCATGCAACATAGTCATCCATAACACTTCAGGGATTTTATATTGAAGTGTCAAGGTTTTCTTCTCTTAGCCACTGTGGTTTTTCATAATCTTTGGACTCAAACAGTATGACTGCTGCTTATACAAATTTTCTCAAGGTTATACCCAATAAGAATATTAGTGCAAAATTTTTCCTGTAAATATCCTTTGTTATCATATAGGTCCTTGACCAGAGAATGTATATGCATGATATGTTTCTAGATCATGGCATTTTTCAAATATAACATGTACTGATTTGAAAAACTACAGAGAGAAATTTTAGAAAAATTTTCCTCCAAACTTTTTTTTTCTTTTTTTTTTGGAGAGGTTTTCACTATAGGGCGCGTGTGCTCGCCAGAAAGACAGAGAGAGACAGAGAGACAGAAAGCGAGAAATTACCCCCCAGGGGGGATGGCCACACCGCAATCCCTTCTCCTCCATTCTCCTCTCGGGATCTTGGGCACGCACGCACGCACACGTACCCAGCATGAATTTAAGTCGCCAGGTCCAGGACTCAAACCGTGGTCGACTACATGGGAGTCCAGGGACATAGCCATTACGCTAACTGCTGGTCCCCCTTCAAACTTTTAATTGCATATTGATCAATATATCACTAAACTGGTAGAAATATTGGGTCCTATGAGTATCATTAACATTTATTAAACAATGACTCATTAAGAAAATGAAAAGTATTACCTAAAAAATACAGTGACCCATTGGCCAGTCATGAAAATTGTCTTCATGTCTTTCCCTCGTATTCTTATAATAGTGCCATTTTTCAAAGCTTTAGTATAGTTCATAAAGGTAAATAATCCATGTCTTCTATTCTTTTTCCTTATTTTTTTAACAAATATTATACAACTCATTATAAGCACAAAGTATATTCTCTGAATTTAAAATTCATAGAATCCTAGGCTACGTTCAAAATAGATCACATGCTATGAGTTTGGTTTCTTACTGAAAATAAGACATTAGTTTTCAGACCAGAAAACCATTTTTGTTTTGTTTTATTTTAGACAGGTCTAATTGTGGCAATTCTCCTGCCTTTGCCACCTGACTGAGACTACAAGCTGAGATTTATTGCACACGCCTTATCCCCAGGCTCTTTCTACACAGTTTCTATATGCCCCTGGCCAACCCCAAGCCCCCAATATTCCTGCTTCAGCCTCTCAAGTCATTAGGATTTCAGGCACAAACTACTGTTCTAGCCTTTATATTGGACCAGGAATTGAAACTGGGTCTCCCATGTGGCTCTAGTCTACAGAGCGTAGCCTCTAAGCATTACCCACTGTGGCCAGTCATGAAAATCGTGTTCATGTCTTTGCCTCAGTAGTATAATACTCCCATTTTTCAAAGCTTTAGTATAGTTCATAAAGGTAAATAATCCATGTCTTCTATTCTTTTTCTTTTTTTTTTTTAAATGAGGTTAGGGAACCAAAAAGTTGGTATGATTAGAGTTATAGTGGCAAGAGATCTCAAAGTTGAAGGTAATCTTAGTGACATTATTGTATTGTTATAAAGATTCTTTATGTTGTACATTTAGATATCATCTAACAAACCAAAGAACGAATTCTGACAGGAAACTCCTGTTTGGCTTTCTAGAAAAATCATGGTAATCCAAACATGAGTTTAAGATATATAAACGTTTTTAAATGAAGAGTTGAAAGTTTATTACTATAATATAATAAACTAAGAAACAGCACAATGAATTGACATCTCTTTTTAAATTAGGCCCAATTACATACAAAACTCTGACACTTTTTGCTTTGTGATGGCAACACGTATTGCTTAATGTTGGTATTCCAGATGATGTAGACTGAGGGTCTAAACATGACCTGAGGGCCTGAAGATGGAATAGTGGTTACATTGGTGGACTCTCACATTGCTAAACACGGTTCAAGTCCCAGACCCAGTGGCTTGAAAATCATTCTGGGTGCATGTACATGCATGTCCAGGATCCCAGGAGAAGAAGGGATTGCTGCATGGCCATCCCCCCGCCTACCCAGGGGAGATGATTCCTCACTATCTCATTCACTGTCTTGTCTTTGTCTCTCTCTCTCTCTTTCTCTCTCTCCAGGGATTACACAAGCGATATGGAAAAAAAACTCTTAAAAACAAATAAATAAATATGATCTAGAAGTATAAGAGTAAATGGCAAAAGGTAAAAGAAAAATGAGATAAGTTTCATTGCATAAGAAATCCAAAAGTCAAAGCAAACTACAGAAATTTACCTATAATCTGCTTATCAGGCCAATCAACCAGTGGTGGCATGTGGGACACTTTGTAGGAAAAGGATTCTAGAGATTATTCAGACAGAAAAGGCTTCCTCTAGATTCCAAAAACTTGTGCTGTCTGGCAGGTAAAGGCTAGAACAGGAAATATCTTGGAAATGTACATCTTCATAAGAAGAAAACTAGAGGACTACAATTAAGGAGATAAATTCAATCAGGGAATTGAATTTATCACCCAGTGTTCAATGCATGTAAGTTACGAATTTTAGAGTAATGAACAAAGGCATAACTGAAGCAGCTAGGAACCACTACAAACCCAGGGTTCTGGAGGACAATGTTATACAACTTCTGGACTCACAACACGAGTGTCAGGGAGACCTTTGCAAAGATTGAATGAAATGCTTTATACATGTTGAGTTGTCATACACCGCTAAAGACATTTGTCAGTATGCATGTCACACAGGAAATGCAAATCATAACCAAAAGGAGATGCCATAGGTTAATAAATTTGAAGGTGGTAAGTGTATAGATACATTGCTAATACAAGGATACATATCTGCAGCATCTAGGGAAAGCATTTTGATAATACATGTCAAAGGTACAAGTGCCCACACCCCGTAACACAGCAATTTCACTCGCAGTAATCTTTACTACGAATATAAAGAACTTGAGCTCATAGAAGTAGCATAGTGATTACTAGGGGCTAGGAGGGTAGACTGGAGGAGGGAGTAGAGAGAGAGATGGGTCGGCAGGTGCAAAGTTACAATTGGGAGCAATGTGTTAGAATGACTGGCTAAGAGTGTCGTACAGTATATTTCAAAATAGCTAAGAGAGAGGATTTTTAATGTTTGTAAAACACGCATACATGCAAACCACAATAAGTATATGAGGTGATGGACAGAATACTTTGATCTGATTATGGGAGAATATATACATATATAGAAACATCACATTGTACCCTGTAAATACATGCAATTATTATGTGTCATTTAAAAACAAATAGAAAAGCAAACACAAGGCAGGATGAACAAGAAAATAATTGTACTACGGAAGGGGCAATTTAAATAATGTCATCTATTTCACTTAAAAGGGACTGAATCTCACAAATATGTAGTATCTTGTCTAATTTTTAAGAATTTATTTTACCATTTTTTCACAAGAAAAAAATTCCATGTTATCTTTCCCTTCCACATTTTAATTAGAAAATGGTCATAAAGCTAAAGCCTAAAACTGAAAAAAACTCTAGCCAAAAAAAAAAAAAAGCAAGAAATTGAAATGAAAACCAATGCTAAAATAAACGCAATCCATTAGACTTCTCCTTTTCTTGATTTTTTTTTTTTGGTAAGAATATGAATTTATGGGGAAAGCAGGGCTTTGCTGTAGACAGATAAGCAATAGAACACATGATAGCTTTAGTGATAAGACAAATTCCCAATATTTAACTGATAAAGCTTGCTCCTGCTGACTTACACTTATTGATTGAACATACCACATCCAGACAGCTGTAATCCCTGTCCCTACAATCAACCACTCAGGTGTGAGGACGGCAACATGACCAAGGCTTGTGCTTGGGGGAGTGCCAGCAGTCACAGGGAACAGACCACAGTGGTGGTTCCCTGCCAACTGCCTTGGACATCGCTGCACTCTCCACACCCTTCACCAGACCAGCATCTGCCTCAGTCTCCCCTGACTGCTGGTAAATCCAGGTTCAACCGCCGACCATTGAAGAGCTCTTCTGTACACAGAATTTCTAGGACACTATTCATTTTACGTGACTGTTTTCATGTCTCATGTACAGAACAAGGATCTTAAGACAAGGACAGTGAAGGTGAGGATCATTTTCCTAAAGTCTGCTATTGCAGTGTAGGGTCACATTAGCCCCTAAGCTCTTCCTACTGATGCTTAAGGGCTATCTTCAGCTTGGACTAGGAGACAAGTGTTTGAAAGCAACATCAGAATTTTCTGCCTTTACCCCAGTTTTATGCTCTTGTTATGCATCTGTTCATCTTTTCTGATGTTTAGGAAGAAGAAACAATCCTGCTGCATCTTCAAATCAATATAATGAGACATGCACAGTAGCTCCCTTGCATGTGGCATTGCCTGGCATTGCAATGGGAGTGCCATTTGTACAGGTCTACTCAGCTTAAAACATTCTCTTCTTCCTTCCATTACCCCGAATCCCACTAAAGGAGCCACCAACATCAGTCAGAGGTATTTTAAAAATATATCCTTTCCATTTGTTTTCAGAGCTCAAAGTGTTGTTGTATGATGCCATTTTCTATAGCCTGATGAGTGTAGTCAAGTGAGTGACATATTCTAATACAGATCTAATCTAAAAACCTTTTCAGAGATTAAAAAAATAAAAAGATGGATTGTGAGTAGCATATAGGGCTGCCAACTTGCACAGGTAATCTTTACTTCATAATAGTATTAGCTGAAACTGCTCTAATTTTTTATTTTACTACATAAATACAGAGTAATAAGGAATTGTGTGCGAGGGAGTTGGTGGAGAAAGAAACTGACAGCGAAGAGGTTGAGGAAAGTAGACTGCCTTGAAGCAAATAGCCAAAGATTAAAAAGCTCCTTAAAAGCATCCCTCTGCAATTCTGACAGTACCAATGATGAAATCAACACTACGTTCAACATTTTCATTCTTGAATTTCCTTCCCAGCCTATACTGCACAATCAGCAGATCTGAATATGAGGCTACCCAAGGCAAGGAGACCTCTCTCTGGTCTTGTTCATTGTGCCTGGAAGTGACTGCACAAAAAAGACCAATCTAGCTGGGTTGCAAGTGCATCGTAGCTTCTGTGGTGTCCTGCAAATATTCAGGATTTGAGAGCTGACATTGTGCTGGGTCTTTTTCCTTCCTGTGCAGATGTACATACACACAGTGAATAACAATAATCCTCACGCTGTAAAACTGAACTTGTAGCTTTTTGCAGACTGCTTTCAGTACAAATTTGTTTCCAAGGCAATTGGAGTTTCATACCTTACATTTCAAGAACATGTAGTGGAAAAATCTTATCAATGTAAAATTTCATCTTCAGTCCAAACTTTGAGGTTCTAAAAAGTATCGAAAGATATTTATCAACAAAAAATCAGGATAAATTTGTGGAATAAAATTGAGATATGTATTTTTGGTACGATCTAATATGTTCACATCCTTATTTTAAATCAGATGCTGTGTGGGGGGGGATGGTTAGGTCTGGCTTAAAGTTGCTAAATACAGTGTCACCTTCTACTTACCACCCAAACACTCGGCTTTTAAGGTAAATTGTTGGGGTGGCTATGATGAGGAAAAAGATACTCTCTTCTTGATTATGTAATTGGTTTTTTTTTTTTAAGAAAGCATTAAGATGTAATAACTAAATGTAATAATAGAATGGCCATCACTTAAAATTACTGTGTGCCAGACACTAAAAATGCTTTATCTGCCTTATCTCATTAATCATGCAAGATATATATTATTATCCCTGTGTCACAGGCAAACAAAGTACCTCTTAGGCCAAGTCCATATATTAGGTCATTAGGAAAGTCATGACATATTTTTCTACATTTTTTTTTGTTCTTCTATGCAAAAATGTGCCATGACTTTCCCAATAGCCCAATAATTTCTAAGTGACAGAGGTACATTTAAATCATTTCTATCTTTCTTAGCCTTCTATAGGTGTCAATGGATACAATAATTAGAAAGTATGGCCATTGATAAAGGAATCCAAGGAACTGTCCTGGCTACATAAAGAATTTGCCAAACATCTTAGAGGAAATAAGCCACTTAACTAGCTATTATCTGCATCAGTCTCTATTTCCTCATTTCAGAAATAAATGCCTTCCTGGAAGCATACTCATGCGAATTTAGCAATATTCCTATTGTCCTAGCTCCATGAACAACACCGATATCTACTCAGCTATATAACTGGAAGTTATTCTCAACATTAAACCCAATGATGTTCTCTTATAAATAACTCTCATATCCTTCTCTTCATTTCTATCTTGCTGACTTGCATGAGTTTAAACTCTTATCATTTTCATCAAAATTACTCTCCAAAATTACTCAAAATTACTCTTATTTTTCTTTTTTTTAGAGAGAGATTTTTGTTATAGGGTGCATGTGCTAGCCCAAGAGACAGAGATAGAGAGACAGAAAGTGGCTGATGGACACATCACAATTCCTTCTTCTCCACTCTCTTCTCAGGATTTTGGGCGCACTCACACACACACACACACACACACACATATACAGTGTGAGTTTCAAGCCACCAGGTCCGGGACTCGAACAGCCATTGGCCATGCAGAAGTCCAGCAACGTAACCATTACACCATCTGCCAGTCCCAGTCTCCCCATTCTTTAATCTACCCTTTTTATTGCTGTGAGAAAGAGCTTTTTAAAAAGCTCACTTGATGAGTTACTTTCCTAAAATTCTATAATAGAAAATATATGATAACCAGCAATTCTACTCCTAGTGGTATATCCAACAGAAGTGCATACATATGTTTACCAAATGGCATATACTGGAATGTGCATAACTGCTCTATAGATAATAGTTAAACAAAATAAGGCTACACAAATGTGTAACTCTGGAATGGAGTAAAAGATTGTGGCATATTCACACATGGAATATTACATAGCAATCAAAATAAACTAAACTACATATTAAAATATTTGTAGGTACAAACATTTAAATAAAGTTCAAAAGCATGAAAACTAAGCTAGGCTTTTCAAGATAAAGACTGTGGTAATCTATGGGAGTTGGCATAGACTCTGGAAGGTGGTGCTGGCAATACTTCCTTTTTCTAACTAGATCTTGGTTACCTGGATGTGTTCATACAAAATTTAACAAAGATTAATCATACTTCTAATACGTTCCCTCTTTTTTATGTATGTTGCATATCAATAAAAAGTAAAAACAAATTCTTAGAAAAAAATATCTAAGTATTCTTTTTATATCGTGGATAATTCTACGGTAGTAATACAAGAAAGGATCATTGAGAACTAAAAGGTTCTCAATTACAGACAAAACTCTTATGGATGAAACTCTTCTGGACAAAAACCGTGGCTATTAATGAGATAATCAACTGGATAACCATAGGAACTACCATGAATGTGGCTGCTGTGTGGGTTGAAGAGCCCAAATACAAAAAGACAGTTTCTCTCACAAACAATGGACTGTTAAATATCCACATAGAATGCAATCAAAAATAATTGTGCTGTTTTCAGACAACAGCACAGTAAATTCTGACCATATACCAGTCTGCTTATTCCAAACAGAAATACCCTGAGGCCACGTGCAGAGAAGAAAAGTACAGGGGCCTGTCAGAACCCAGCTTACACAATGCCCATCATCAACTGAAAATCAATCTATTTTCCTGTGAAGAAAAAAACTCTTCAGAATTTTATAACATGCTGGATTCAGCTCAATGGTATTTGGAGAAGTAGGTTACAGAAGAAGGAAAACAGGACCTTTTTTGTATATCATTATAGAAAAAGTGTCAGTCTGCTCTTCTGGGTTATGATACCTGGTTTGCCAGAAAAAAAAAAATATTTTAAGAGTAATCAAAACAGTTAATGTTAAGTATTTTACCTTGAACCTTCTCAGAGGACAAGATTGACTTTCAAAATAAGATTTACCTGCTGTTACTATATCACACAAGGCCATTACCACTTGCAGATTGTTCTGAACTGAGAAGCAAAAGAAAAGCATTCACAGAACAAGATGCGCCTCACTGTCCCCCCAACACATTCGCTAGGCTTCTCACTTTCCCACCCGTGAGAAGTTTTCATTGATTTGTCATTGAGTGCTCCCTGGAGTCCCATGAAAACATGGAAAATGTGACCATATGTTTCAGCCGTGCCCTTGGTCGGGGAGCTGCTGACACCTTCATTGTCCAGCCTTCAAGATTCTTTAGTACATTTTATGTCTTAGAGACAGAAGTTATTTTAAAGTGATTGACTGAAGCAGAGCTTCTGGAATTAGAACAGGTGTGATTTGCGTACACATCTGTTTGGTCATAAAATATTGGCAAGTAAGTGGGATATCCAGGTTCGCAGCTGCTTTCCACACAGCTCCACACCGTATTTAAGTGTGGAGAAAGACAGAAAAATCAGGGAATGAAATATTCTCTCACTGGAGACAACAAAAATGTAAATTGTCCATGTTCTGCTTACAACGTATATTTCTGAACTTTTTATAAAATTAAGTCATCTAAATGCATTGATTCCGATGTATCCCGTTCTCTTAAAATATCTATTCTGTTTTCTTATAGAATCCATAGACAGGGATATAAATATTTAACATAATAAACAACTTGAACTACACATAAATGTTCCCATTTGCTTGCATCAGTCCAGTACAATAAAGCCCTAAGGAATAAGTATAACATTTCTTCTTAAGGGGAAGAGTATTTCCAGAGAATGCACACACTTGGAAATAATTAGGCCACTCCACTGATACTGATATTTATTTTTCTTCTTTCCTCTTTTGAGAAACTATATTTTTAATAAGTATTGACCAGTTTTGAGATGGTGATTTCTAGCAAGACTTTAGTAATGTATTTGGACAAACGCATCCTTGCATTTCCATAGTAGTATACTACCACATACTCAGAGAAAATAAATTTTAGCTCCACTTCTGTAATTCCCCTTACACATTTATATGCAAATATTTTTCCAGGCCAGGAAACAAACTACCAAAAGAAAAATTATCCTGACTTTCACACCACGATGTAAGTTCTCCTTAGTTTCCATTGAGATAGGTTGCTTATGTCAAGAGTTCTCACTCATTAGAAAATCGTGCCTTGGAGGTTATTTTCAGGTGTTTGGCACCTTTGAGGAACTCGACACATAAGTCATTTGACTTTAAGTAGTTTAAGGCAAAGAAAAGTACCTGGCTAACACCAAATCCTTCAAATGGTATTGTTTCGCTGGGCCTAGTATAATTAGTTTATTCCCTAACTGTCAGGCATCTCCCTAGTGGGCATCAAGACTCTGGCTGAAATTACCAGGTGTTCAGATTGTAATATCCCAGCAGTTTTGAAACAAAGAAATAAATAAACTTTAAAAAATAAAACTGACAAAGTACTGACCACTGTGCCCAGTACAAGTTTAGCTAAGAAGACAGTGTGGGATAATACCTACACAGTACCATTGAAAAATAACGCTCTCTGCTGCCTTAGGCAACCTAAGGCTATCACTGACCACTGTGCCCAGTACAAGTTTAGTTAAGAAGACAGTGTGGGACAATACCTACACAGTACCATTGAAAAATAAGGCTCTCTGCTGCCTTAGGCAACCTAAGGCTATCACCTAAGAGAAGAGGCCTTCCAAAAATCCCTGAGAAGCAGGCAGGGGTATGAAACCTGGAGAGAAGCTGTTCTCAGTGCCCATCTCGGACTCGAATGATATAAGCATCAAGAGCCGTCTAAAGATTCAGGCCAATAACTTAGACTCTTTTGGCAACACCCTAGACAACATACAAGGATTCTAGACAGAAATGCATTAAGATTCACTGTCTGGGGACCAGCAAATGGCATAATGGTTATATTGCTGGACTCTCACATAGTCAACTGCAGACTGAGGCCCAGATCTGGTGGATTAAAACTCACACTGGGTGCATGTGTTGTATGCCCCAAATCCCAAGAGGAGAACAGAGGAGGAGAAACTGCAGCACGGCCATCCCCCTGGGTGTGAATTCTCATTTTTCTGTCTGTGTCTCTCCAACAAGCGTATGTGCAAAAACGTCTCTCTTAAAAAAAAAAAAAAAAAGAAATTATCACTGTCCACGCTGTCCAAGGATGTATTATTAGAATATGTTATAATATGTTATAGGTTAGAATGACTAACCAATCAGGGAATAGCCATTTCTCCCCAGCCAATTGAGAAGAAGAAACCTCTTTATGACCTGCATCCATGCGTCCCTTTAGGTAATCATTTACTTTTGACTTCAACCTACTGAGCCATGACTGTTCACAGCTGTGATAGAGCATGTGCAGCAACCTTGCTCAGTCTTTACTTCATGCTTAACTGGATTTGAGAGTGTGTAAACTTAACTTAGATGGTAGGGCATTATGCCCTGGTGTATAGTTGACCTTCAAAAAGTCAAGCTCTTCTCTTGGCCACTTCATATATCCTACACTAACTTTGGTAGGGCCGAAGTTTGCCCACGAAAGCTCACGTGATTCTCTACCAAACCTGCTTTCACTGTTTTCCCCTGTGACTCCTATAACTCACCTGCCACAAATAGAGTTTCTGTGGTGTTTCCATTTGAATCCAGGATATTTTTCATGAACACAAATGTCTAAAATATTTAACTAAAGACTTTTTAAAAATAGCACATAGTGGGATCAGCAGATGGCATATTGGTTACATAGCTGGACTCCCACGTAGTCTATCGCAGTTCAAGTCCCAGACCCAGTAGCTTAAAACTCAGACTGGGTGAGTGTGTATGCGTGCCCAAGATCCCAAGAGAAGAATGAAGGAGAAGGAATTGTGGTATGGCCATCCCCTCGGGGGATGATTTCTCACTTTCTTTCTCTCTCTGCCTCTCCATCAAGTGCATACACCCTATAGCAAAAATCTCTCTCTAAAAAAATAAAGATAGCATGTAGTGATGACATTGAGAATGAATCATTATATGTTACTTAGGCAATGCATTTAATATCAAATATTTTTCAATCCAGAGTCATTATGCAAAACAGAAGATACTATAGTCCTTGACAAAACAATGTTCATCATTTGAACGTACCAAAATAGTTATACCAAACAGCTTCCTTACATAAAACAAATACAGATATTAAGAAAATTTTACTTTGGGATGAAATTCTCATACATTTCAGCATTCCTTTTCCATTGCTTTTGTTAACTCAGTTCTTTACTGGAATCAATTTCTCAGCCCCCTTTTTCATGTCTTTAAAATCTTTAATTATCATATTAATGATGGTGATTCCAAGTTCTCTCTCCAGCCCTGACTCTATCCCCACCTGCGCTCCACTATTACAGGAAGTACATCATGTCCAACATGATCTTCCCCAGTAAAACTAAGTGCACAATGTCTTTTCACCTCTTTTTTCTGCTCCTAGTTTCTTTTTCCCCACCTTTTTGATTATCTTCATATATTTTAATTTCCATAAAGTATCCTTTCACCAAGTTATCCCATACTGAATATCCTCTAAAGCTTTCTGCTTCACTCAGGGCAAAATGGATGGTCTTTCCAGTTGAGATGTTCTGCAGTCTCTGTCCACACTATGTATTTCTGACTTCTTCCCAAAACTTGCCCTATTTACTAGGCTACTGACTATTTCATTCTTCTGACAGCATGTGAAGTCTCCTCTCCAGGCTTTGGATTGTGCAGTTCCTTTCACACAGAATGCCTTTTCCTTCTTTTCCAGCCAGGTCTTGCCCATCTTTTAAAAAGTAACTTATTTATCATAAACTGGGAAGACTTTCTGACCATTCCTGGGTTTACGACCTTCTGCTACCCATACCACTCATGTTCGCCATTTATAAATTTTCACGCATTTCTGTATGCATGTTCATGTGTATGATTTATAGCTCTAATTATATTGGTTCTTCCCAGAGAACAGGTATTATTCCTTAGATTTTCTTTTCCTTAGCACTGAGCATAACAAGCACTTGATAAATAGTTACAGAACAAATGAATCAATGTACAATTTTGTTTCATATGGAGTCAAGAATTCAGAAAAGGTCAGAAACGGTCCATCTGAATCAGATGGAAAATGATTCCTTTAAACATAAATCTCCACTGCTAAATGTTCATGTTTAATTCCACATCCTTAAACACATCATAAGAGCCAAGCAAATATAAAATTATTTCATAAAAAATAAGTAATAATAAAAGGATCACTGAATTTCCAGTTTCAATATAGAATGTTTGGGAGGAGAAACTATCCCTGTGATATGTGTATGCACTCATACACATATCAGGGTCATATAGGATGATATTATACATAGAAGGGAAATACATATTAATCAATAGCATATGATGGAAATAAAACTCCAGAAAGGGCAGCAGAACATTGATTATTTTGTTAAATGTAATTTCATATAAAAAATAGAGCTTAGCTTTTATGGACAAATTTCTAGTCATATCAACATAACATGTAAATATAAAAATAGGAAGTCCAGAGAGATCTGTAAAATAAAAGCCATTCTAAATTCTCTCCAGTCAGTTGAGAAATACCTAGTTGACATTATAGAACTTAATAATAAAAAATAACCGTGAGCAGTCCATGTTGCCTGAGGGTTAAAGCACTCTGATTTCTCATGGACAGTCACATGGTTAGAGTCCAGAAACAACAAAACAGCAGCTTGAGAAACATGCCAAGCACGTGTGTGTGTGTGTGTATGTGTGTGTGTTTGTGTGAATCCAAAATCTCAAAATGAGGGAGAAATGGAGAAGGACTGCAGTGTGACCACTCCACATGGGGGATACTTTCTCTTCTCCCTCTCTGTCTCTCTGTCTCTCTGTGGCAGGTGCATGCACTTTCTAACGACAACAAAAGAATAAAAAATAACTATGTTTACTATGTACAAGGTCCTGTGGTACGAACATTCTCATTTAATCTACTTGATAAGTCTGTCTGTTAGGTACTCAGACATGAGGAAATTGAAGATAGAGAGGCTAACCTACTTGCTCAAAG
The DNA here is from genome assembly GCF_000334495.1 of Tupaia belangeri chinensis. Classification (NCBI taxonomy): domain Eukaryota; kingdom Metazoa; phylum Chordata; class Mammalia; order Scandentia; family Tupaiidae; genus Tupaia; species Tupaia belangeri. The sequence goes on from NW_006159736.1 coordinate 1,245,989, forward strand.
TCACACAGCTGTAAGGAGCAAGTGGGATTAGAACCCAGAAGTCCAACTGTCCTGTACAATAATCAGTGGTGTTGCACAGTTTCTTTGTTCAGGCAGGTGGGCCGATAATGATATGTGACCATGACCCTTCATGATCCATGGTTTGAAAATAATCAGTCCTTGCTTCACATGGATGAACAAAAGATTATGAACATTTTCAAAATATTAAGTCTTGGCTAGAATCTATTTTAACATTCTTGCTTTATTGTTCATTTCAGCATCTCTATCTCCTATTCAACAGAACTAATGGACTTCTAACCGCTTCACCAGTTTATGAAGAACTAGGTTAAGAAATAGAAAGCATCCCTACTGATATTTCAATCCCTACTGAAATGTGAGAGAAAAATAGCAGTTATAAAGAGAAAAACAAAATCCTCAAAAGGTCTGTTTTCTCTGATAAAGTGTAATACAATGAGCTTTCTCAAGCCAACAACCTGGAAAGAAAATTTCAAGTATTCAAAGGACCATATTTGATGTTCAGTTGCCAAATGAAGATCACAAAAACAGAATCTTATACACACTAGAGTGTGACCTTTGGGGAGTTAATTTATTCATTGATTTGTATTTTCATCTATCAAGTAAAGAGACAGATTTTTTTTCTTACATCATTTATTCCTTTAGGTACTTGTATATTTCTTTCTTAAATTTTCTTTCATTTATAAAAGATTATTCATAATTGCATGATTTGTAAGTAGTCTTTACATATCTATGTGATGATTTAATTATTTGGCAATGAATTTTTTAATCATTTATCTTTTCTCTACTTTTTATTTTGAAAACTTACAAAGTGAAAGAAATGGAAAGAACAGTTCAATGAATAGTATATATCCTTCAACTACATTCATCAGTTACTTATGTCTTCCGACTTTGCTTCTCTCTATATCCCTCCCTCACACACACAAATATGCATAATTCAAAACAAAACAGTTGAAAGTTTAAGATATCATGACACCTCACCATTAATTACCTCTCATCCATCTCTTACAAACAAGAACATTCTCTTATGTAAATCTCACCACCATTACCATACACAGGACACTAACAGTGATATAAAATTGTCTAATATAGAATCAATATTATAATTGCCCTGATTGTCTATAGAGATGCACTTTCTATCAGTGTTTTTCAAATCCAAGATCCAACCAATGGTCACAAATTCCATTATTTTTTTTGTATCTTTAGTCTTCAACTTGACAGTATACTCTCTTTTTACTTGTTTATTTTTCATGACATTGACGTTTTTAGAACAGTCCTATTAAATAGTCTTAGGAAATGTCCTACAATTTGAATTAGTCTGAACGTACTTGTCATTATCTTTTGAAAGTCAATGTGCTATAATCCACTGCTGTTATTTTGTCTGGTATTCATATTGTCTCAAATGTAGCCAGTCAAGTGGTCGTTCCAGTGTTCTTTCAGCATGTTCCTGCCACTCAGCACTTTCTTCCTTTCTGGCACAAGATGTTTCAAGATGATCTCATGGCCATATCTGGAATAACCAGGGAGTCCTGGTTCCTTTTCGTAGGAGTGGTATTTAGAAACTAATATAGTCTTGCTTTCAAGGTGTCTCTGCATCTTGGCTCTTTTCATTTGGCACAGGCGGGAAAGAGAATTTATAAAAATCATAAATTCAGTAAAATAAATTATTCATTTAGAGCTTATTATGATGTGATGCATGCTATGAACATGTACTATTTTTCTTTTTTCCATATTATCCACTTGTTCTAACACAATTTACTTGAATTTACAGTCATTTAATATACAAATAAATTATTTGCTTACTTTCTACATTTACTTAGGTCTAATTTCCTTATTTATGTGGGTCTATTCCTGAATTTTCTATTCTTTTAATTTTTAAAAATTTATTATTATTACTATTATTATTTATATATTCAGTTGCTATACATCATTTAGATTGTAAAGAAAGTTTACCCATTATGATACACCTCAGTCCAGCCCAGCTGAGAATACTGTACACATCCTCATCAACAGGGAATAAACCATATCTGTGTTCCGCAAATGTTTTACCTCTCTATTTTTTCCCCAAATTTCCTTTCCTGCACTCTTCCCCTCCCACACTCTCCTACCACTTTGGCTCTAGTGTCCATAACAATTTTTAATGCTTTTAGGTCCTCCAGTTTTCAGTCTCTAGAACAGAACGCAGACAGTCAGTATATGTTAAGTGGAGACATACAATGTCTCACTTTCCTAGCCTGACTTGCTTCACTCATTCTTTACAACAATCTAACCATGTTCCAATAGATTGTATTTTCTAAATTTAAGTATATTTACCCAAAAATATAAAATTAGTAATAACTTATATTGTGCTTTTGCTCTTGACTTGCAAATCCGACATCAAGAATGAATTTGTATAAACATGAATCAGCTGTTACTGAGGTAAAATACTTATAATTTAAGTAATTCAGTGGTTCTTAGAATATGGGCCTGGGGCCACCATTATTAAGGTCAACCTAGAAGATTGTCGGAACTGTAGAATCTCTCACCTGTCTTCAAACTGTCTGAAAAAGAAACTCCTGACTGAAGCCAAACAATCTGTGATTTAAAAACACTCCAGATAATCCTGAAGTACACTCTAGTTTGAGGACCTCTACTCTCATTTATCTTGACTTTTCTCATTATAGATTGTCTTTTGGTCCTTATCTTGATGTCCCGTTTTTGGAAGTCCTATATAAGAAAGGTAATTTCCTAAACTAGAAATTAGATGGCCGTCTGTACTCTTAATTGACTGCATCTTTCAAATATCTCCTCAATATCTTGATAGCTTCATACATTGTGTCTCCCACCTTCCCTAAGTAGATTTCCAAATATGAAATATCTAACATTTCCTTGCCACTACTGAATGAGCACGTGGTCTAGGTTACACCAGATAACACAACCAAGTGAGAAGTGGACGTGGAAACAGCATAAAGTGATGCCACAAAAAGAGATCTTGAGAAATTTCATGGAAAGTGCATATTATGAAACAACTGTGCATGAATTTTGAAATCTTTTTACCCAAAAAAAACCTCACACTTTTGATTCTGTTTTTCCACAAACTTCTTGAAGTACCTCGTAAACTGATCTTGGCACTAGCACAGTGATGGCCAGTAATTCAGGAGCTATGGCAGAGGTCATGTGCTCTGTCAATGCCAAGTGGTGAGCTGTCACAATGATGGTGTTTTACCAGAAGAGTCTCACCACAAGGTTAAGTATAGCTCTTGGCTCTGTTCTTCCTGACTGAGTAGCACCGAGACTAGTTTTTGCCCTTGTATCAGTCTTTTAATAACAGAAGCTTTAGAATATGTTTTAAATTGTAACTTAATCTTTCTTTTCTTTTTTCTTGTTTTCCTTTTTTTCCTTCTTTCTTTTTTATGAGAGAAAAACGGAGAGATTTTTGACAGTCTCACGTCTCAATCCTCCTCCCCAGCCTCCTTAGCAGCCAGGACCACAGATAAGCCATGCTGAGCCTGCATCCTCCCTCAGCCTTAGCCATTGTGTAGCAGCGCCCTCACACTTGTACCACTGCAGCTGGATCCAATTCCGTAATTCTCACTGCTCTTATGGTTTAGGATCTTTGGTCCATATTTACTGTTTTCACAAGAAATTTTAGCAGTTTATTTTTACATAATTTCAAATTTGTAGAAAATTTGCTGAAATGATACAATCTGCCATATCATCTTCATCTGTAACAAAAGTTTGAAGTGCCTCAAGTTAGGTGCTTCAAACATTTAATATAGTTTAGTAGCTCTGAGCAGTAAGGGTTCTGAATGACAGTTTATTCAAATTCTGGGTTCTCAGACCAATAGTTATAGTCCCTAAGGGGTTTTTATTTGATTCTTAGGCGAATCTAAAAAAGTATTAAAAATGGAGAATATGACATATCAATATTAAACTTTTAATTATTTCTAGTTGGATCAACTTAACAAAAAATTATTTCCATTTTTGAATTATCTTTCAATCTTTGTCCATGTGGTCTTGTATTTTTTACTTATTTTTAAATTATTACGCATTTATATTTTTCTAAGCTAGACAGAGAAAGAGATAGGACCCCCAACAGGGTTTTTATATTGCAATTCACTCCCAGTCTTTAGCCAACCTCAGATCATGGGTACACATGTGCCCCGTGGGCCCAGGGAAGTCTCTGGCCTTGAACCTCTTACCTCGTCATGTGGGACTATCTCACCAAGTGTCAGGTTTTACTACTACGCCACCACTTGACCCTCTCCTTTATGTATTTTTTTAATGTAGAATAATGTACCTCTAATTTCTGTTGTGTTTATATCGATCATACCAATATCTTCCTCATGTAATCTACGTAATTGCTGAAACATACCAACATATATCACATTATTACCTACCACTGAACATTAAATCTCATGCCATGTGGTATTCTTCACAGTATCATCTCTTCACATCTTACCCACTAAAAATAACTCTTATTCTAAATGAATGTCTATCATTTCCACAGATTTGGTGTTTTTTTTTAAAGATGTAGAGATATGAGTATTTTTAGGCAGGATTTAATATTGTTTTGCATACTTTTAAACTATGGGAATGGTATCATATTGTATGTATTCCTCTATAGTTTCTTTTTTTTCTCATTTAAGAGTATGCTGTAAAAACCACAGGGATGAATATATACTGCTCTATTTCCCTAATTTCTACTGTAGTATACAATGCTACTGTTGATGATACCATAAGTTACTTATACATTCTTCTCTTTTTGAACACCTAAGTTGTTTCTAATTTTACCATTAGAAACGCTATTACAAGTCTTGTAAATACAACTTTGTGTCTGCGCAGGGGTTTCTCTAAGGTGAGAATATAGAAATGAACTGATTTATAGGATATTATGTCTTCAAATATCTTAGTTAATTCCATATTGTGCAAGGTGGTTGTTCCATTTTATTCTCCCACCGTAAGTTCTAAAACATGAATAGGCATCTTCTGACTTGTAATATTTTTGCCAATCTGATAGATGTTTCACTTTGGTTTTCCACTGCAACTTGTAATGACTAGTGAAATCGAGCAATTTTTTTGTATATTTATTGGCCATTTATGATTATTCTTCTGCAAATTCATGTGTTTTTTCCATTTTTCTGTTGGACAACTTTGGCCTTTTCGGACTAACTTGAAGGAATATGTAATACAGACACACGTTATACTGTTTGCCTGTTTGCCTTGTTTTGTTTATACCAAGAGCGCAATTTGAAAGTGTCTTTTTCATCTTCCTTTGTTGTCAGCGGTTTCTAGCACATTCTTTTTTACTGAAGATCTACCATAAGGAATCATTTCATTCTGAAGCCTCTGTCCCAGTTCTCCGTCCCACGCAGGCCCAATAACTTTTCACCTGTTTCCAATTTCAGCTATCAACAAATGCCCTCAGAGAATTTGGGGGTTTGTGTAATGTTTTGGTTTTCTAATTTTTCTTAATCTCCATGACTGTTTTGGACTTTTTTCAAAGTTCAACTAGTCCTATAAGTGGGTATTTGTTGTATTTTATCCAGAAAAGCATCTTTCATAACATGAGTTTTCATTTCACTGAATGCTCAAGTCTTTTATATGTGTACCCCTTAGTGTGGAGTACCCTAATATAACCAACCATTTTCCTATTGATTCACATCTATGTTTTTAATGTTTTGGTATCAACAGAAATGCTTCAATAAATATTACCGTGAATAGATTATTGTACCTACATGGAAATATTGCATACTTCCTAGAAGTTGACTTGCTGTTTCAAAATGTATGCACACTTTCAGTTTGCCCACACAAAAGCTGGATAAATTTACATTTCCACAAACATTACACGTGAGTGACTGGGTTTCCATTGCCTTAATACTAATTTTTATCAGTTCCTGTCAGGAATTTATAATTCTTCTTTCTATTCTGAATTGGCTATTGATGTTTTGCCTGTGTATTTTTTAAGTTGCATTTTGTTTTGTTTTCTTCTTGCTTTGTAAAGGTGTTTTGATTATTTCTATAATCAGATTCATTTTCTTCCAGTCCGTTTTGACTTTCAACCTTATTCATAATAAATACCTTTTTCATGCAGAAGTTTAAATTTTTTGCTGCTTCAAATCTGACATTACCTTTATTTCTTTTTATCACTCATGATGGAAATGTTTTCTGCCAATACTTTTTAAGTCTTAAAAACCCACCCCAAAATTATTTTTGTATGGTAAAAGGCAAATATCAAAGTTTTTTAATTAGCATAACTAATTGCCTTTACTTTTTTTTTTGTAGGTTTTGTTTTGTTTTGTTTTGTTATAGGGCCTGCACACTTGCCAGAAAGAAACAGAGAGATAGAGGGGGAAAGTGAAAAATCAACCTCCAGGAGGGATGGCCATGCAGCAATCTCCTCCATATTCCTCTCAAGATTTTGCACACATACGCACGTGGCATGTTTTTCAGGGTGCCAGATCCGGGATTCAAACTGTATAGCAGGTCATGTGGGATCCAGCCACCTTGACCGCCCTGTCTCCAGCTAACTCTCACCTCAACATCGTTTTAAGAGTCTACAGTTCCACCAGTAACTGGAAATCAGATTCGTGTTTACATATACATATGTGTGCATGTGTGTGCATGCTTCTGTATGATATGGAATGCTTTAACTCTGCTTCTGCAGTCTTCTTTCTATTTGCCTAAGCCAATACATGCTGTTTTGATTATTGTGATTTTATAGTATGTCTTGATATCTACCTCGTAACGGTACATTTTGTTGATTGGGGTGAGACTCAAGAGCCTCCTTTCAAAACTTCCTGGGCTGTTATTGTGAATGTGCAGATAAATTTTAAGACCATTTGGTTAAGATCTTCCCAAAGAGATTTTATTTTTGTATTTTCTAAACAAATCTACACTTTCCTTAACCAAATTGGGTTCTTAAAAGATCCTTTATGATTCAATTAAAAGTCCTAAAAATTGAGTTCTAGGGAAGAAATAAAAAGTAATAACAAAAACACACCACAATCACTTTTCTTTCAAATGCTTAATAAACATCTAATTTCTTCCTTTTAATGACCCTGCGAGGATGTTTCATTAAACTCATTTTAACAATGAAGAAACTGAAGTTTAGGGAGTTTTAACTGGGAGGCTACCCTGCTAGAAAGGTAGTAAAACAGCAATTATAACTGATCCCCCAGCGAAAACCCTTTAGTTTCTCTTATCCTTTCTGTGTGTGTTTGTTTGGCACTTTTTTATATAATGTGGTTCTTTAGGAAGACCTTATTAACCACAGACTTCTTTTTTAGTAGCTAGATCTCTCAGATATAGCATCATTTATCAAAGTTCTACAAATATTCCTTGATATTAATTCATTGAGTATCTTAGATCACAAAACTTTGGTTTTCTTAAAATCAGTATTGGTTGCTTGATTGTAGGTTTGTTACCAAAAACTATGACTTCACTCTTTGTGACTGGAAACCTTTTCTACATGAAGGGATATGCCTTCTGAAACTGTTTCAATTTTTTTTCTTTTGTCCTTTAGAGGCAAACTCTTGTTTTTAGAGTTCTGTAATTGCAGCTTGACACTTAGAAACTTTTTGCCTAGTGAGCTCCTAAGCACTAATTTGCTTAAACTGGCAAAGGAGCAAGTAGTCTCTCTCCAGGATTGCTAATATGGCCCTTTTTAAAGTAGTCAAGATGTCTCTCCATTGCAGTGTGTAAGAGTATTCCACAGCTGCTGGTCCCAAAGTGCTAGCCCTGGACCAGAAGAACCTGGGATCTAGTTAGAGATGCACATCAGAATCCCTGAGGATGGAGTCCAGCAATGTGTGTTATAAAAGGCCCCCAGGTGCTCTGATGCAGATAAAATTTGGGAACCCAAGGGCCAGGGAGTAATGAAAGTATGCAAGAAATATTGGGGGTGGGGGGGAGGCAGGACAAAGAAAAAGGTAGCGCTCATTGAGATGAGTGAGAAGAAATGGTCCTTTCAGATATTTTATTAAATGATTACCCTGTTGGTAATAACAATCACCCCATGGCTTGGGAATATAAAACATAAAATGAAAAGATTTAAGTAAAAGGGGTCCCTACTACTTTTCAGATTAGAAAGATTGAGAAACCATTGAGCGAGAGTATATGAAAATCTAATCTATATCATCTCATTCCTCTGAGATCCAAAATCAAAAAAATATATTAGTAACTCTTGGTCAAGACACAAATGCGTACTCGAATGGAGTTTGATCTCTTCTGAGGGCAGATCGATCATGAACAGGTCTGGGTACCTGCATGAGAAAGAAGTTTGGAAATACCCTAAGAAGCAGTGAAAAACACTGAGGAAGAACAGAAAATACGGGGAGATTGCGAAGAAAGAGCAGTAGCAAGCTGGAAGGCTGAGAAGGGAAAGAGAGTGGGTGGAGCCAGGCCAGCAGCACCATCTGGGGTAGGGAGGTGAGCCATATGCCCTGTGCATTTGGGACCTTCCTCAAACACCTCTGTGCTGAGGAAGAGAACAAAAAATAACTCTTCCATTACAATTTTGGAATTAGATATACTTACTATTATTTGCAGCAAGGTACAGTTTGGCCAAATTTTCATTTAGTGAAATCAGTGCATTGAACCAGCTGGGTTTGCCCATGCAAAGAGGACTTGGTGGGTTCAGGTGTTTAGCCTCTTTATAAAAATTACCTATTAATTAAGTGATTAAAGATAATTAGCCTTTTGGTTGGGTATACTGACAGGATTAGAGATAAATTCTTGAACCCTGACTGTAAAAAAAGGCCAGACTTGGACCAGATGTGTTGAAAATATTCCCTGAGTCTTTCATTTGGTGGTTGAGGTACTTACTTGACTTAGGAAAATTCAATACACAAGATTTTCAAAATCACCCTATGAACAGGAAGACTGTTACTGTAGCATATCTTTGCCATCCTTTTGGAATTTAAAGCAGCATTTTCAAGGTTTATTATTTGTATTGGTTTTAATAGAATTCTTTTATGAACCTTTTTAATGAGGAGTATTCAATTATTGCTTCCTGAAAACACTGCTATAATATGACTCCATGCTGTGAGGCCCCTTTCCGTAAAAGTGTATGTGATCTGAATAGAAAATAAAAGAACTATTAAAGAGCCATTTCTTTCCTTTACTGTATCAAGCTTTCTGCCTGCCAGTATTTGTGGATGGTACATATATGTAAACACTCCGTCTTTCTAGCTTTGGAAAGCTACTAGATTTACTAAGAAAATGTACTTCAATGTAAAACCCTCATGATGTGGCAATTACCAGATAAGGACTTTTTTCAGACTAAAACCTTCTCTCTTTCCTTGAATCAGAAAGTTGGGCAGAAGTTTTCTAAGCCCGTGGGATGATTAATTAGAGACTATGCCTCAGGCAAAGCTCAAGAATCCCAAAACAAAAGTACACACTTATTATGTAAAACTCAATCTGGAGTTTAAAACTGGATCTAACAATTTGGAGCATATGCCCCAAGGCATGGCTTAAATACTCTGTAAAAGAATGTGACTGATAACCCTGAAGGAAGAAACCGGAATTGTTAATCCACTTTCAATCACCAATGGGGAGAATCATTGAGAATACTTGATAAAATGGACCAATAAGTGACTTGAATCAAAAGTGTTACTTGCCTTTTATGCACATTTAATTACAGCTATGAAAGCTTGCATGAGCTCTCCTACATAGTAGATGATACTTCTTTTTTTTAATTTTTTTTTCATTTCCTGATACTGAAACAGAGCAAGAACTCCCTAATGTATTTTCTAGGGTTCCTGAAATATAAAGTCCATTTGCATTGTAATGGCCCAGAGTAAGGAGTAAATCTTCAGACTTTGGTTATGATAATGACCAACATGGACCATGAGTGAGGGCCCTTTGACCTCTAAAACTCTCAGTTAAAGAAAAGAAGGTTTTCATTTCAATATGTAAGATGTTTTGTAGACTGGAAACTGCTGGTTGTGAGCTCAGAAACTCCAGGCTGAATGGTTCCAGACACCTGAAGAGGAATTTGATTATCTAAGGCCTCATCAATCAAGAATGCCCACTAGCTGATCACTCCCTCTTGAACCAATCACTGAACTGATCATGCACCTGGGACCTCTGCCCCTAATTTTGCTCTTAAAAACGCATGTGGGGAACATCTTGGGGAGACTGGGTCTTTTCAGCATGAGCTGTCCGCTCTCCTTGCTTTGCGCTTTGCAACAAAGCTGTACTTTCCTTCATCACACCATGTGCCTATGGCTTGGTTTTATAGCGCTTGGGCGAGCGAACCTGATTTGAGTTCAGTAAGATACTTCTTTTTTAAGAATAATGACTGGGAATGTTCAAAACCACATTAGGGGAGTCTAGACTAAAGCCATCCTTGACATAATGGTTGAAGCAGAAGAAACACATATATTGTGCCCAAATCAAGACTGTTGTCATTCTGCATTGATTAGCAATGTGTAATAACCTGACTTTGAACTTATATACAGTGGGAAGCTTATTGATATAAATATGCTTACCAATATAAATATGCTTACCTTGTTAGCACACCAGAACATTATACCTTAGCATTCATTCATCAGCTACTAGACAATTCTATTGCCATTAAAAAACCAAACCCTGTCACCCTAACAGGGTTACTTGCTTCCAGACAACTTCATGTACTATGTAATTGTACTAGAAGAATTTTATTCATCAGCAGGTGCTTACCTTTGGCATTTCAGTCTAACACAAGGTAGAATGATGTGAAACAGAAAGAGTAAATAATACTTTGACCGAACAGAGACTACACAGGAACTATGTCTGAAACCAATGTATTGATGTAGATAGATGGTATCAATTTCAGAAAAGATCAAGTGCCACAGGAAGTAGATTGTGGGAAGGGAGGAGAGGGAGCTAGGCAGCTCGATAAGGAATACCCTCCACCATGATCTCTCACCTCCTGGTTTACCCGAGCCCTATTCTTTGATGGTAGTAGTGTCATCTCCTTACCAATGCAACCTTCAGGTAAGTCTCCTAGCCTCCCTACCTTCTTCCAGCTCGCTAGCCACTCTCCTTCTGTACAGAATTTCTGGCTCTGGAATCATACAAATGGCAAGTACTCTAGGGCTTTTTTTTTTTTGCCATTATTATTGTTATTATAATTATTATTGTAATTGTTCCCAGATGAGGTTGAAAAATCTCAGAACTTCCTGCTGCAGTTCTCTGCCTCCTACTGAGTTAGAGATTATAACCTCATTATACCAACTTTTTATTCATCACCAAAGAGACGCTTTGGGATGAGAATATTTTTATTAAAATATAATTCATAACAGTCTAATGATTTGGTTAATATGTTGATTCTACTTCATCGAAGGGGAAGAAGGGGAGAACTGAGGCCAAGAGATGCCATTTACTTCCCTAAAGTTAACGCTAAGTTAGAATTTATAAGGCCTGAGTTTCTTGAGAGCAGTCAAGCCAGCTATAAAATAAAAATACTTTCACCCAAGAAGTATTTATCCTGGAGTAAGGAATACTGATATAAATATGCTTACCTTGTTAGTGCACCAGAACATTATACCTTAGCACTCATTCATCAGCTACTAGACAATTCTATTGCCATTGAAAAGCCGTAACAGGAGAGAAATACTCATCCTCAAGAAGGTGGCTTAATTTAACCAGCCTTTATCACATACACACCAGTAAAATGAACCAAGCCCAGGGTACGTAAGGTTTTAAAAAATGAATGAAGTTTTCCCTGCCTTAAAGACTTTCTTATATGGTCCCATGTTTTTCCTTAAATTTCTCACCCAGTGTGTTGATAACTGACACAGATATCCCTTCAGGTAACAGGCTACAAGATTCCTATAATCTACCCTTCAGCCTCTTGAACACTGACCTTTACCAAATTTGAATCTCAGAGCTGGTTCTTTCCTTTCTCTACTTTTGACAATAGGGGCAACTAGCCAACCTCACTATAGTAATTAGTTGGCAAAAAATGTTATAAATTATCATACACACAGTCACCTAGATCTATGCTTTGTCTTTGTTTTGTTTTTTAACTTTGCTGAAGAGCACATGTGCTTGCTGGGGAGAGAGAAAGAGAAAGAGTATCCAAAGGTAATATTTTGGCCTGTCTCTATTGCCATATCATACTATGAACTATGAATATTCTTTATTACTGTAATAGTATCATTAGTATCTCTAAATCTAATAGATTTGAGAGATGATTCTAGAAACCACAAAATCAGCCCAGAAAACTCATTTTTAAATTCTGTTCTTCTAGAACCACTTTCTACCACTTGCATTAGTCATGGTTCTCCAAAGAAACAGAATAACTATTGTATAGATGATAGATATAGATAGATAGATAGATAGATAGATAGATAGATAGATAGAGAAATAGAGAAATAGAGAGATAGAGAGATAGATGATAGACAGACAGATGATGCATAGATAGATAATAGATAGATAGAACTAGATAGATAGATAGAGCTAGATAGATAGATAGATGATGCATAGATATTATAAGGAATTGTCTCATGAAATTATAAAGTTGACAAGTCCCAAGATCTGCAGTCAGCAAGGCAGAGACTGGGGGAGCAGTGGTGTAGTTCTAGCCCAAGTCTAAAAGCCTGATAGGCAGAATTTGGGGCAGTATAGGATCCACTCCAAGTCCAAGTCTAAATGCAGAGGACTAATGTCCCAGCTCAAAGACAGTCAAACAGAGAGAGTGCTTTCTCCTGCATTCTGCCTTTTGTTCTGTTCAGACCTTGAACTGACTGGATATGCCACCCCACATGGGAGAGGGCTTAGCTTACTGATTCAAATGCTAATCTTACCCAGAACCATCCTTACAGAAACACCCAGAATGATATTTAACCAAATACCTGGGTACCCTATGGCCTAGTTAAACTGGCATATAAAATTACAATAACTATGACAAAACCTTTTAGATTCATCCATATTAGTTTAGAGTTTACCAATTCTGCCATCTCCCTATGTTCTGTCTCCAAAGACTGTCACAACAGAAAGTGTCCAAATGTTAACATTACAATTCCAGAAACCCCCAAATTAGCCCAGAGATACTCATTCTTAAAATTCTATTCTTCGGGACCAGCAATTGGTGTAATGGTTATGTCACTGGATTCCCATGTGGTTGACTGCGGTTCGAGTCCCAGACCAGGTGGCTTAAACTCACACCGGGCGCGTGTGCATGCGTGCCCAAGATCCGGGAGGAGAATGGGGGAGAAGGGATTGCGGTGTGGCCATCCCCCCCGGGAGGTGATTTTTTGCTTTCTATCTCTCTGTCTCTCTCTGTCTTTCTAGTGAGTGCATGTGCCCTATGGCAAAAAACCTCTCAAAAAAAATTTTTTTTAATTCTATTCTTCTAGAGCTTTAGATTGAATTAAAATAAAATCAAACCACAATTCTGTACGCCAAATAGGTGAGATGCAGTACAAGGCACCAACACTTCTGTGTTGATATAATCACATAAAAATGATAAGTATAGTGGCATTGTATCTTCAACTTGAGGTTTTACATCATTTCTGTTCAGCTACATAGCTACCCAAAAACCACGCAGACAGCATCAACATGTCTCTTCCAAGAAGTCTGTGCTGTACTGTTGTACTCCAGATACATTTCCTTATGACTAATTTTCTTCACCATCCTATGAGCTTCCTGAGTATCTTACACAATTTTAATCACCTTCAGATTTCCAATATTCTTAAAGATATAAGCATATATTAGATGCAAAATAAAAGAGTATTATGACTGTTATGTATATAAGGAATATGTTTGTGTGTGTGTGTGTGGGTGTTTATATATATATATGTATATATATATAACCATTTAACCATGTTTTTTTATTTGTGAATGTAACATGTGTCTCACCATTTCACAGATTTGCCTTATGTATAGTGTTAGATTATATACTGCCTTGTAATTGGCTCCCCAGCCATTTTTATGGATTTCTTGTCTCTCTGACTAGATAGTAAGTTCCTCAAATGTCAGAGATCATGACTTCCCCTTCTTTTGAGTGTTATTTATACGCTTAAATCTTAACTGCTTAATAAAAGCTAGATGAATCACACACCTTTGTATTCTTGGCTGAATAAATGAAAGAATAAATGCTTGCCAAACACTCTGATATCTCTATTGTATTT
>NW_006159736.1:1260128-1263216 GCF_000334495.1 Tupaia belangeri chinensis
AGTGAGAGAAGGCCTCTCATGACTACCAATAGAGAAGCTGCTTAATATAAAAGGGAAAAAAGCTGCAGTAAAAATCTTCCATTTTAAAACAATGTAAATAAATTTCCTAAAAATGATATTCTTTAAAATACTACACTGTTTAAATCAGCTCTCAGTTATTCCAGAGCTAATTATTCAAGGGTTATAACCTAAGAATTCAATACTTATCCAAGCAGTATCTCATTGAAGTGATCAAATACAAGGTCTCTTAAAAGATACCACCCTTGGACTCTTCTTGAAAAAATTATTTGAAGACAAACAGAAAAAGAAATATAATTAACAACTCAAGAACAGGAAAGTCAGCATAAAAGAATAGGCAGTGAACATGGAGACCAATTAAGATGAGATATCCAAATAATTGTAAATCTGGTTATGAAACTAGAGATAAATGTCAAGAAGAAAGGCTTCTTAGTGAAACAAAGTCTTAGTAATAATATAGATCTAAATCCAAGATTTTATTAACAAAGGCTGTGAAGTAGTAAGGGAGGAATAGAAATCCTCTGAAATGAAAAGATTTCAAAATAAATCATTTCACTCAATTTTGACAGTTATGGGAAATGTTAATGAATGGTTTGGAAAAACATAAAAATTATCACATAAAATGAAACTCAAGATGTATAACTTCCAAACATTGAAGATTAAGGAAGTAGCTGATGCATTCGCTTATTCAATATATATTGAATATCCATCGATTGTTGGTCCTCTCATTTGTGAGTTTAGAGTAGTATTTTGCAATCTAAAGCCTTCAGTGGTAGAAAATGTCTCATAAAGTGGGTCTAAAAATTATTTGGAAAAGAATAAACTGCTTATAAAAATAGTCAGAAACAAAGCCAACAGACTAAAATTTATTAGCTTAAAAGTTTATAAATCAAATCAAGAAATCTCGAGGGAAGAGCTCACAACCCTTTGACCTTCCCACTGGGTTGTAGACTTAGATGACTCAACCTTGCCATGTCTCCAGCCTCACCTTGAGCATATGTCCCAATTTGTCACAATGCTCAATTCCAGCAGTTGTCAAAGGTGTAACACAATTCCTGGGAAGTAAAACTTGCTTTTCACAGTGATTAGAAGCCACTATTGACATTTAAAGGCTAGAGAGAGCATGATGAAGAGACATCTTACACTCCACACTATTTTAGTATATCCCACCAGGCACTCATGCAAGTTAAAATATTTTTCTAGGTTTATTATTACCTGAACCTAATTATATTTTAAGTATGAAAACAAATTACTTTTACAGGGATTTAATATAAATAACTTGTGTGTCAAACAAGAAAAGTAGTATTTCATTTTATTCAGAAATTTACCAAAAAATTTTCATTACATGAGACTACTGAGATAGAAATTAGACTCAGTGAGTAGGTAAATAGGGCAGGAACCCCCAAGGAAGAGTCACTATGGTAGAAAATGGACACACATATGTGAAGGTAGAACCAACGTATAAGATAGAGTCAACCTGGTCAAGTTTTTAACAAAAATCATTCACTGCTCCCACTAGAAATCAAGTACTAGCTCTCACTGCTTGCTCACACAGAGAGCTGCTTAAGACCAGAGCTGTCTACAGCTTGATCAATCACAGCCTATCAGGGAATATAACCAGATCCTCTGCAAAAACTCCTTCCTCCCACTCTTCTTCCTACCCTGCTCTTGGCTCAGGGAATGTTGTTATCTTCTTCTCCTACTGCCATTCCAGGTATACACACAGAAATTCACCACCGAGATGGGACACTAAGCTGACATCCTGATTTGCACTGGGGCAACAAACTGATTGGGAGGTTTATCCAGATAAGGATGTGCATACTTTCAAAGGCCACACTGGGCACCAGTGATGAGATAAATTCCTCACCTGAGAGAGAGATATGCAAGCACAGGAAAAAGCCCCAGGAAGCAAAACAAAGAAGCCAGATACTATGACAGACTTTCCCTCCTAAATATTCATTACCAAATCCCCAAATAAAAGAAATATCTAAACCCATGTCTGATGTCCGTTGTCCTCTGGCAGCTGCCCATCCACATGCCTTTCAGGCATGGGGGTGTATTTCCTTTCTATTAGAAATCTTCACTTTTCTATTAAAACTTCTCCTTTCCTATTTTATCAGTATTTGTCGGGGTTCACCTTCTGAGCTTGGTCCTGTGAAAGGAAGAGTTAAAGAAAGGGAGGAAAGAAAGATGCAGAAGCAGAGATGCAGGTGAACACAGACAAGCTGCGCTGCTCAGTTGCGCTGAGCGCCTTTATTTATGCGTTCTACCAAGGGTAGGGGGAGGCTCACAAACATGCAGGAATAAAAAAAGCAGGATTGCGGTTAAAGTCTCACAGCTAGAGATAACCACCTCAAGTGTATACATTTTAAGGTCTCATTACCATCCTGTGCAACCCGGGTATGTGTCATAGGGCAAGTCAGCCTGTTTTATCAGCTGGTGTGTTGGTTTGTTGAAAACTGCCATGAAGGCTGTCTAGCTTTGCTTCATAGAGGATATTGGGCAAGCCATAGACATAGAACAGGCATTGCATGACCAGACCAGGGTCAGGATGTTTCCCGTGCCCCACAGATAAAATCTGCAGAGTCCCCAGCATCTCAGGCATGTGTCAACCAGTTTCAATGAGTAATTAGTGAGGCATACTGATAATTGCTTCTTATATCTAGGCTGCATACCCTCACAAGCATGTGTGACTTTTAATTCTGTGACTCAGGGCAGGTCTCTAGACTTAGAGATCTGGACCCAAAGAACCTAGGGTTTTATATAATACAACTCAACTTCCCCATCCTATAACAGCACTTCCTACAGGCAACTCCCTGCAAGCTCTATTGAACAGCACTAAGAGTGGCAACTAGCTGCCATTTCTCCTCAATTCTCCAGAATTGCTTGCCAGTCTTTCTGCAAGCAATTATGTCCTCTCACATAAAGTTAGCTTCTCAGAGACTGCATAAGCCTAAATAAAAATGAGAAACCCAAACAAAGCCTCTCTGAGATAAAACCTTTGCCTTGGTTTTTCATTGGCAACCCATTTTCTGGGACCTGTTCCTTGCCTGGGAGCTCTGTTCTCTTT
>NW_006159736.1:1263302-1270042 GCF_000334495.1 Tupaia belangeri chinensis
AAGTATACTTCCTTTCAAATGATCTAGCAGTAGGGCAAGCCATTTTCTGGGATCCATCTCTTCTTGGGAGCTCTGTTTTTCCTTCCCTCTCCTTGAATAAACTCTCCACTTTGCTATCGTCTCTCTCTGTGTCTGTGTCTCTGGTCCTTCTTTGAGTTTGAGACAAAGAATAGGACTTGCTGCTGTTCCTATACCGGGTGTTGGGCCCACACACCCCAACTTCCGGCATCATAATTTTTCTGCATCACTATCATGTTGTCATCAGTATCCCAACTCATAGAATACGAGTTACAAACCAACACAACTGTTGGGTATGCTCTGTATTTAAACTGTCTTCACTCCCCTGTGTCCATGTTTTTCCTGAGACACAGCTGCAGGCCACAAATGGGACTTGTAAGCATCTTGTGATTATTATTTTTACCTCATGGAATTTGCCCATGGCAAGCCAGGGGGTTTCCAAAGGTATATATAACCCTCTCAAGTCAACATCATTAGAGGCACTGAACTTTAAACATACTCTGCCAATTCTGATTATTGATAAGATAATTTTTTATTGTAATCCTCAAACAATGTACATAGAAACTAGACCTCCGGCTTGGAGACAGAAAGTCAGCATTGATCTTTGATTAGTTTATACCTTGCTCTATACGATCTAACCCTGTGCTCTGTGATGGCAAAGATCACTTACCAACCAGCTGCGGCCAATACATCCTACCCTGCTCTGCCTGCATAAGTAAATTATTTTTCCTGCTGCTGGACCCTATAGGGTACATTCTTTGGAATCTTTGACCATTACAGGTAAGCTCCCGCCTTACAATGACTGAATCGATCTGTGTAAGTGATACATTTATAGTGATTTGGTGTTTGAATACAAGCATCTACCACTTAATTACAATCTCAAGAATATTCATAGCCAAGAGTTCACACATTAAAATTCTTATTAATTTATAATAATTATTTCATTTCCTATTTGTATTCCAGTTGGAGCATTAAACTGATATTTTTTTCAAATAATGTATATAAGTTTATGTGAACTTCATTTCAGGAAAATATAAAGGTATACTATAAAGTATTTGTTATAAAATCATTATACACTGACCTCCCTTAAGTTATTTCAATATGCAAAGCTTTTTCCCAACTCAGGGTCTCCATACAAGTAAACTCCATCCTTCTTACCTCAAATCCTAAAATCCTCACTTTCCCGGGCTAGAGTCTGACCCCTTTTGCTTCTTGCCACAATGATTCATTTATGGCTGAGATGGCACCACTGCTGAGAATCCTTACCTGGTCACTCTAGTAACTGGGTTTTTTCTATTACCTTTCAATCACTTTGTTCTTTTCTTTTTTTTTTTTGGAGAGATTTTCACTGTAGGGCGCGTGCGCTCGACAGACAGACAGAGAGAGACATAGAGACAGAAAGCGAGAAATCACCCCCCGGGGGGATGGTCACGCTGCAATCCCTTCTCCTCCATTCTCCTCTCGGGATCTTGGGCACGCACGCTCACGCGCCCAGCGTGAGCTTCAAGCCACCGGGTCCGGGACGCGAACCGCAGTCGACTACGTGGGAGTCCAGCGACATAGCCATTACGCTAACTGCTGGTTCCCGATCACTTTGTTCTTTTCAGAGCTCTTATTACCATTGGTAATATTATTTTGCTGACTAATATGTTTAATGCCCATCTCTCCCAACAAAAGCAAGACCAAGTCTTTTCTTCATTATTAATTCACCACTGTATACTCAGGGCCTGGTACTAGGCCTGAAACATGGTAGGAAACCAATATGTACTAGTTGAAGGAATAAAAATAAGAAATTCAAGAAAAACAGAAAAAGAAAAACAGTTTTGAGTTATATATGGGTAATTCAAACATAGCTTTCAATCTTTTTTTTTTTCTTTTTTTGGAGAGGTTTTTTTTTTTTTCTTTTTTTCTTTTTTGCTGTAGGGTGCATGTGTTCTCTCCACAGAGAGAGACATAGAGACAGAAAGCGAGAAATCACCCCCCAGGGGGGATGGCCATGCCGCAATCCCTTCTCCTCCATTCTCCTCTCAGGATCCTGGGCACACATGCACACGCGCCCAGCGTGAATTTAAGTCACCAGCTCCAGGACTCAAACCGCGGTCGACTATGTGGGAGTCCAGCGACATAGCCATTATGCTAACTGCTGGTCCCATCTAACTTTCAATCTTGAAGAATACCAGTGAGCAACAAATGAATACAAAATTATAATATGATTAGAAAGAATGCTTTTAGAGACATATGCTAAATTTTGCCTACAGGATATATATCTTTTCTAGTGATCTTGGAAAATTTAAAAAGTAGATTACATAGCAAATCCCTTAGAAAATATCAGTTATTTCCAAAAAGCAGATACTGAATTGTTCACATTCTATTATCACAGTTCAGGAAAGCTAGAAATTACTTTTCCATTCAACAAATATTACTATTCCCCAGACCCTTGAGTAAGCATTAGAAATCAATCAGAGAATGAGATAAGTAAGATCTGGGACAAGACAGTGGTACAACAGTAAACGTGATGCTCTGTAAGCAATCCCATATGGGAAGGTTGCCAATAAAGTCCTGAGACCTCCCTAAGTATGCCAAGTACATGCTTGTCCATAATTAGGGATGGAGGTGAACTATAGTGTCAGGACCCTGTTGAGAATTCTCTCTCTCTCTCTCTCTCTCTCTCTCTCTCTCTTTCTCTATCTGACTCTCTCGTTCATGAAAATAAATAAACTTTTTAAAAAGATAAGCAATATATTTGTTTTCACTGTGCTTATATTCTAGTAAGGAGAGGCAGATAATATACAAACAAGTAAAACTACAAACTTGTATTTCAATAACAAATTATTATTAAAAAAAATTCAACCACTTAAAAATTTTAAAACATTCTACTAAATTCATATTTCAAAGGGAAAAAAAAACCAAGATACTTTAGGGAGTAAAAAAGATGAGAATATTACAAATCAAAATTTATGAAATGCTGCCAAAGTTGTGTATAAAGAAAAACTCCTGGCCTTAAACACTTTTATTATTTTTACAAAGAATAGAAACATGTACTGAGAATTTGTCTCAAGGTAAGAATTTGTCTCAAGATTGTAGAAGAATATTGATAACTCAAAAAAGTGGAAAAATTGGGAACCAGCAGTTAGCGGGGAACCAGCAGTTAGCGTAATGGCTATGTCGCTGGACTCCCACTTAGTTGACCGCGGTTCGCATCTCGGACCTGGTGGCTTAAAACTCATGCTGGGCGCGTGTGCGTGCATGCCCAAGATCCCGAGAGGAGAATGGAGGAGAAGGGATTGCGGTGTGACCATCCCCCCTGGGGGGTGATTTCTCGCTTTCTGTCTCTCTGTCTCTCTCTGTCTGTCTGGCGAGCGCACACGCCCTACAGTGAAAATCTCTCAAAAAAGGTGGGAAAATTTAAAATAAATGCAGAAGTTAAAGAGTTAGAAAATATAAAAATAGTATTTTAAGTGTATTAATATCTTTGCTCAAAGCTAACAAGTGAATTTGGCATATCATCATATAAAAATATTAGTTAAATGTCAGCTAATGCACATAATTTGAAATATTAGTCTCTTCCAAATTAAAATTTGTTATGGACTATGTAATTTTAAAGCCAATTTTTTTTTTTTTTTTTTTTAGAGAGAGAGTTTTTTTGCTATAGGGTGTGTGTGCTTACTAGAGAGACACAGAGAGACAGAAAGCAAGAAATTACCCTCCAGGGAGGATGGCCATGCCACAATCCCTTCCCTTCATTCTCCTCTCAGGATTTTGGGCACACACGTACACGTGGCTGGCGTGAGTTTTAAGCTGCCAGGTCTGGGACTCAAACCACAATGGAATACATAGGAGTCTAGCAATGTAAACATTATGGCATCTGCTGGTCCCTTAAAGCCAATTTTTATCACATTTATATTATTGCCACATAGTCATGCCATGCATTGTCCACGATACTTCATCAGTATCAGTCTTGAATATACATTTCAACAAGTTTTCCGGAATGCATGTATCCTTGCGTAAACAATGACAGACAATTATCTATGCATGTATATCATACATGGCATAGGGAAAAGACTAGAAGGGAGATTCAAGAATAAACAATGGTTAATTTTGAGTAGCAGAATGATAAGTAATTTCTACATTTGCCTTTGTTCTTTTGGTCTTCTTCAATTTGTCACAATATGGGCTAATTTTTTTAGTTAAAAAATATATGGAAGCACTGCTATTTCCCATCTCTAGGAAAGCTAGAGAATTTTTCTCTTCCTCCCTTCACTGAACTCTCTGTGTCTAGTTGGAAGGTAGAGAATATGAAATTACAGGTATCTTGCTACACTGACGATGCAATGCAAGAATGAAGACACAGCTCTAGAGCCACACTGCTTGGCTTTGAATCTTGACTCTGCCTCCTCTACATGGCCTTCAGCAAGTCTCTGACTTCCCTAGGCCTCCATCTCCATCTCTTTCAAATGTGGACAAGATGGTCCTTATCTCATGGGGTGCCTTTGCTATTAACATGACTCACAGAACTGACTAGCAATTGAGATAATACATATAAAACAGAAGCAACAGAAGCCATTCACACAGTGCCTGTCTCATAGCATGGACCACATGTCAGCAATGTGACGAATAAAAAGGAGGCTAGGAAATGTGATCTCCAGCTGGCTAACTACTGATCAGCCACCAAAACAAACCTTATGTATTTCTTAAAGATGTATTTATTTATTTCTTCCATAAGTAAGAGAGATAGAAAAACAGAGACAGCATCCTCACAAGTCTCAATGCTATGGTCTACCAACAGCTTTCAGCCAGCTAGATTATGGGCAAGTAAATGCCTAGACTACTTATAAAGTCTCCAGACTTGAACCCAAATCTTCTCATGTGGAATTGTCCTGCAGAGTGTCACATTTTAACTGCTGTGCCACTTCTAGCTCCCAGGCCTTATATTAGGAAGTTGGAAAAATTATGACACATTTTTGCATAGAAACACATAGAAGGACCAGCAGTTGGCATAATGGCTATGTCACTGGACTCCCACGTAGTCAAAAGCGGTTCGAGTCCCAGACCCGGTGGCTTAAACTCACGCCAGGCACGTGTGCGTGCGTGTCCAAGATCCCAAGAGGAGGATGGAGGAGAAGGGATTGTGGGGTGTCAATGCCCCCAGGAGGTGATTTCTAACTTTCTGTCTCTCACTCTCTTTCTGGCGAGTGCATGCACCCTATAGCAAAAAAAGAAAAAAAAAGCATACGTATAAAAGAAAAACATAGAAAATATGTCATGACATTTCCAACAACCCAATATATTAAGGGAGAAAAGAGTGTATATTAATGCTCTAGTAACAGCCTTTGCCTCAATCTACAAATGAGGTAACATAGCAAGACCCTGTCTTTGGAGAAGTTTTGTTTTTATTTATTTATTTATTTATTTATTTTGCTATAGGGCACGTGCACTCCCCAGACAGACAGAGAGAGACAGAGAGACAAAAAGTGGGAAATCACCCCCCAGAGGGGATGGCCATGCCGCAATCCCTTCTCCTCTGTTCTCCTCTCGGGATCTTGGGCACGAACGCACACGCACCCGGCCTGAGTTTCAAGCCACTGGGTCTAGGATGCGAACCGCAGTTGACTACGTGGGAGTCCAGCGACATAGCCATTACGTTAACTGCTGGCCCCGTAAGACCCTGTCTTAAAAAATACTGATAATACAGGTCCAGCAGATGGCATAAAGGTTACATCACTAGACTCCCACATAATCAATCATAGTTCAAGTTCCAGACCCAGTACCTTAAAAGTCATGCCAGGAGCATGTGCATAAATGCCCAAAGTTCCAAGAAGAGAATGGAGGAGAAGGGATTGTAGCATGCTCATCCCCCAGGGGATGATTTCTCACTTTCTGTCTCTATGTGTGTCTCTCTCTGTCTCTCCAGAGAGCACATGCACCCTACAGCAAAAATCTCTCAAAATAAATAATATTGGTAATTTAAAAAAATGTTGACGATGTATTCCTGAGAAGCGAAAACCCCTATAATTGTAAGCACATGAGAGTATACTCTACAGACGTTTCAATAGAAAGATACAAACAACAATAGAAATTCAGAGACTATAGAGTATGGGCCAACCTGTGGTGTAGTGATTAAGGTGGCTGAAACCCACATGGCCAACTGCCCAGCTCAATTCCTGACTGGTTGCTAGAAACATGCACTGGATGCCTGTGCATGGGTTCCCAAAATCTCAAAAGGAGGGAAAGATGGAGGAGAAAGGATTGTGGTAGACTCATTCCCCAAGGGGGAAGGGGTACTTCCTCAATTTCTCCCTCTCTCTTTGTTTCTCTCAAGCAAGCACATGCACCCTCTGGCAATTTTTTTTTTAAAAGAAAAAAACTCAGAATATATAAATAATATGTTCTCTGATATTGTGAAGTTGGCATTAAATGCATACTTTAAGTGATCAGCCACTGGTAGTGGAAATCAAAGAATCTGCTGAGTTGTTGAAATTTGGTTTTGCAGTTGGATGAGTATCTCTTTTAGGAGGGTTGCAAATAATAGAAACTCACTTAAAACAAAAAAGACAAAGAACAAGAAACAAGGACAAGATGTTCTGAGGAGCTTGAGGTACATCATGGAACCAAAGACTTGGACCATAAGAGGAAACAGAAATGAAACCAAGACAACTACTCTCCTGGTCTCTCTCACACGCTCCTGTTCTCACTCTAGTTTATTACGTAGACTTCTATCTTCA
>NW_006159736.1:1270054-1270538 GCF_000334495.1 Tupaia belangeri chinensis
CCTTCTCTCTTCATCTCTTAGCACACATGGCTTCATTTTTCTCTTCTCTAAAAACCAGCATGTCTCAAAATGGCTATGTTATAACAGTAGTCTCTATTCAGGAATGTGTGCTACCTCTATTAAGACAACTGAAGAAATTAACTATCATTTCTGAATCCCAACTCAGAATGCATGACAAAAAGGCTAAACTGACTCAGCTCAGTCAGAAGTTTGCTTCTAGTCCGATCTGCTAAGATCAAGGAGGAAGCACCACGTACAAATACTGTCTGCCTCAGTGGGTGGGCAGCCGGAGTGTGCTCTCGGGGGAAGAAGGTTGAGAGCTGGACAGAATGGCAAAAAGTACATCTACCACACTGCAGTTTTTTATTTTGGAGAACAAAAAACGGTTCATTTTTATGAAGAAAATTAGCGAGGTTGGATTATTTCAAAACTAAGGGATAATAATTTGCCTGCAGTTCCCCGGGGGGGGGGGGGCAACTTTTAA
>NW_006159736.1:1270920-1272255 GCF_000334495.1 Tupaia belangeri chinensis
AAAAAGGAGAAAAAATTTTCCCGGGATGCCCCGGGGGGGGGGGGGCACATTATAAAAAAGCCACACCACCAGCGGCTATGAAGACTATACCAGAAAGTGTAGTGCCCAATATTGATTTTTAACATCAGCAGAACTTCTCTTTCATTCAAGGAAAGTTTGTATCTAATTAAAGGAAGAGCCCCAAGACCATTTCCAGAAAGCTCTGAATCCAAAGAAAGGAAAATAATTCTGCATCTCTTTTTCCATTCCCTGACTTTTTTTCCCCACAAGTAATCAGCTGAGTTCAGCTAGAAGACCTTTTGCAGTATTCAATGTCTGAAAATAGCAATAGAGAAGAGCTTTTCAAAATAAGAGACTTCTCAGACATCTCTGAAAAATATTTCCCACAGAATGTGTTATCAGTTTCTGGTTCTGATGAACATGTTACACTATTACCTTGACACTGATTCTAGGAAGCTATGTCAAATGACAAGTCTATCATGTCCACTATCCACTTATTTCAGTTGGGGATTAATCAGACAATTGCTGAGAATTGAAATGTGGCCCATAACACGAGACGATTCTGCCCTCATTATCTGTGGGTGATTTCACTCCCTCAAAGAGTTGGTAGATTTTCTGAAATGAGATATAGCTCCCAACTTTTGCCTACATTTCTAAAAGCTAGAGAAACATTTTAGTAGCTAAACCCATATGTTATCTGTGGAGAGCTGGAACTAGAAAATAGTGTGGAATAATGTGGCAATTTGCAATAGCCTTAGCCAAAAGTACCTTGCAAGATGTAACTGGTGGAAGAGGGGGAGGTAATAACGGATAAGCACTGTTAGTGACAAACTAATTGTAGAGCACTTTTTAAAGTCATCATTTATAGCCATCACAACTTTAATAATTAGGTCAAAGAAAGTTCTTCTACTGAAAAAATGTTAGACAGCTCTCATGACTACAAATGCTTTCTCGGCTGTAAGCTCTGCAACTTCTGCTCCCAGTTCCCAATACCGTCTTCTGTGCAATCATTACACTGAACAAATTAGACTCCTAAGGTGCAGCAGAAAATCACTTTTCTCTGCACTGCCTTTTGAGCCTACTCTAAAGAGCTGGTACTTTTCTTTTCTTTCCATAAACACCTGGGAAGTCCCTATGACTATTTACTTTATGCTCATTGTGTGTGTGTGTGTGTGTGTGTGTGTGTTCATTCATATATAATACAAATAAACTTACAACTTCATTTAGAATTAAATCTTTTCTCCTCTATCTCCAACCCCTGTCCATAGTTTGCCCTAATCTGGAGCATATGGTTGGAAGGGGGGATGGTGGTGTAGTCACCATCTTCTCTCTTTC
>NW_006159736.1:1272276-1281212 GCF_000334495.1 Tupaia belangeri chinensis
TTTTCTCCTCCATGCAACTCTTCCTTCCCCATGTTGAAGGTGGAAAAGCAGAGAAGGCAAGGGTCAATGAAAAACTCATTTTCACTGGTACTGACAAGGTGATATCATTTTGGTGTTGTCTGAGTTTGGTAGATACTAAAGTTGGTCAGCCTGGGTCAGATCCCACAGAGCTGACTGTGTACTTCGAGTACTAGACCCAGAGGCTTGAGAAATACACTGGATGCAAGTGCATGAATTCCCAAAAATCCCCAAAAGAAGGAGAGATGGAAGAGAAGAGATTGCAGTATGATCATTCCCAATGGGGGCAGTGCTTTCTCCTCTCTCTTGCTTGCTCTCTCTCTCTCTCTGTCTCTTTCTCTCTCTCTCTGGCAAATACATGTATCTTCCAGGGGAAAAAAAAAAAAGGTTGGGATTTTTCTCTCATAATACACTTCATGGGGTTTTGGACGCTTGTTTATATCCCACCCTCCTTGGATGTCCTAGAGCTGATATAAAAATCCTAGAATAATTTAAGGTTTGCCTTTTATACCTATTTTGAAAGCCTTTACATTTTTCTCAGGTAATTTTCCCCATGCCGTGAATATAATCTATTCAAACATGTTTATGCTATCCATTCTGTTTTTAAATTGAAAAAAATGTTAAAAGTGTTTATGAAGAAAAGTTTAAATAAAATGTTTTTAATCTTTAAAAAAAAAAGTTCCATTGATGGTGCTGGCAGGTGGCATGGTGGTTAAAGGCATTAGACTCATATGACCACCATAGTTCGAGTCCCAGCCTTGGTAACTTGCTTTCTCACTTCCCTCTGTCTCTCATTCTGTCCCTCTCTGGTCAAATTAATAAATGGGAAATAAAGTTAAAGAAAATAATTCTTTTTTTAAAAAGTTCCATTGACGTTCCAGTGTCCCTCTTTTGTGATACAAGGGCAAGATCTTAGACAAGATCCCAGACAACCCTTTTCTGATTCCTCATGTGTGACCTTATCCAACCCAAAGGAAATACTCATGCATCCCTAGCTAGAAAAAGTCTAAATGAGCAAATTGCAGTTCAAATAGCACAGAAGTCTCAATTACTGAGCAGGTTACTGCCACTGTATCTACTTCTTTTCCCTCCACAGCCACAATCAGATGGCCGTAGTCTTTAGCCATGTAGATATTTTCCAGGAATAAGTCAGACAGCAACTATAAGAGAAACCTATTAGGGCCAGCAGGTGGTGTAGTGGATTAAAGTGTGGAATCCTACATGGTCGACTGCAGTTTGAGTGCCAGACCTGGTGGCTTGAAACTCACACAGGGCACCTGTGCATGCATCCTCAAACTCCTGCGAGAAGAATAGAGGAGACAGGACTATGGCATGGACACACCCTAGAAGGTGATTTTTCACTTTCTCTCTGTCTCCCTCTGTGTCTCCAGTGAGCACACATGCCCTATTGCAAAAAGTTCTCGTTAAAAAATTTTAAAAGGAGAGAGATGTGGGGAGAGAGAGCAACATGTCTAGCTCCTACTGAAGCTCATTTTCCTAAACTTAAAAGGAGAGAAAACACTCACTTTACACCTGTTACACAAGACTGAGGAGGCTTAAAACACATTAATGGCAATTTCCAAAAAATCAACTTTAAGATGCCAACTCCACACTTCTAATCACTTTAGGAGGAAGAGGAGCTAACAGTTCCCTGATTGGATGCTGAATACCCCATTACAATTCTTTTGTGATGGCTTAATACCTCACTCTCAAATGTAGGGAAGCTAGCCACCCACACTTGAAATAGCTGAAAGTGAAGTTGACTAGTTTCATTTTAAATGGTGCTACCTTGTGGAAACACAGACAAGATGAATAATAATCCTTCAATAGGAAAGACTTTTAAAGATTCTTGAAAGAACCTCAAGGCTCCTTAGAATTTTTAGGTGCTTCCGATCCATTAGCACACCTGAGTCTTTCTGTAAGGTAGGAAGAATGGGTACGAAATGAGGTACTCAGGAGGTCAGAAGTGATGACAACAGTGGAGTAGGAACTACCTGGTTGTACTCTTCCCTATAGAAAAACACAAACAATGACTCAGTGATAAAATAATTGTCCAGAATATTGCAGAGCTTAAAAATAAGGCTATGATTAGTAAGGGGGTCACAGAACAGTGTAAGTCCAAGAGAGAATGATAAAGAAAATGGATTCTTCTAACTAAGAAGCCCTTACCCTAACCAGCCAGGTACCACATGGGACAATCCTTCAGATTCATAGTTTCTACAGTGGAAAAAAGCATGAGATCAGGGTAGAAAGTCAGCTTATTCACCAACTTCAGTTTTCACAAGGGAAGATTTTTCCTACTTCAGCTCACAGAAGGCATTGTATGTGCCTGGAGGGTTAAAGTTCTGAAATCAGTTAGAGACATAGAGGTAGAAGAGTGCTAGTAAAATCAGGATGGGGCTAGTAAAGGCAAGGTGTGACACTCAAAAGCAGCTCTTGATTTTTGAACTAAACAGAGGCTATTTACAGTGCCATGCTAAGGAGCACAGTCCATGGGTCCCCAGGCATGAACCCCCAGCTGGTCTCCCCACACGGCCTGAGTGCTTCCTTTGGGTCCCTTGCTCCCAGGTTCAATGAAGAGGAGCAGCACAGCACACTCAACTTCAGTGAGACCAGTGGCAAATCCAGGCTTAGAGTACTGTTCACTACTGAAATGGAAGCGGTCATCATGAACTGACCCAAATCTCTGCAAATGTGAGCTTAGGGTGCCACCAGTGCTGAAAGGAGGCAGCAGTCTCGGGGAACTCAACCCTCACTCTGCACAGAACCTCTGGACATACTTTAGAAAAATGAGCATAAATCAAATAGAAAATTCTAATAAATATCTAATCCTTTGGTGCAAATAAATAGACTTCTGTCCACACAAAAAAATAAGTGCAAATGAGGAGCTGTAGCCTCACCGAATGACCAGAAAAGGTAACAGTGACTGAAAATATTGACATAGCAATGGGTGATCTCTCAGTCTGAGCTCAAAATAACAATTTTGAGAAAATTTGATAAACTCTTAGGATATACAGAAAAACAATTCAGATCTTCATCATAGAAATTTAACAAAGAGATTAAATTAATTTTTCAAATTGAACAGATATCCTGGAGCTGAAAAATACAGTAGAGAGCTTCCATAAAAAAATTGTTCAAGTAGAAGAAAGAACCAGTGAATTTGAACATAGACTAAAAAATGAAAAGAAATGAGCTAAGCTTACAGGACTTACGGGACAACATAAATAGAGTTAATGCTAGAATCACTGGCATTCAAAAGTGATTCAAAAGGACAGAGGGGTAAAAAGGCTATTTAAGGAAATAATAACCAAAAAATTTTCCAAACCTGGAGAAAGATATAAATATCCAGTGCAAAAGATCAAAGAACACAAAACCTACTAGATCCAAATATGAGTATTACAATGCATATTATAATCAAAATCCCAAAGGTGAAAGACAAAGAGAATTCTGAAATCAGCAAGAGAAAAGAAGGAACTCTCTTTTTAAAAAGAATTATTTGTCTTTATTTAATTTATTATTATTATTAACTTGCAAAAGTCATCAGGGGGACTAAGAGGGTAAGTGAGAAAGCAAGTTACCAGGTCCAGGACTTGAACCATGGTTGAACATGTGGAAGTCTAGTGCCCTAACCATCACACTGCCTGCTAGCCCAAGAAGCAAATATCTTACAAAGTACTCCCAATATGCATGACAGCAGGCTTCTCAGAGGAAACTTTTCAGATCAGGAGGATATAGTCAGAATGTTGAAGGATAAAAACTGCCAACCAAGAATACCGTAGGTTGCAAAGCTATCATTTAGAAATGAAAAAGGGACCAGCAGTTAGCGTAATGGCTATGTCGCTGGACTCTCGTGTAGTCGACCGCAGTTCGCCTCCTGGACCCAGTGGCTTAGAACTCACGCCTGGCGCATGTGCATGTGTGCCCAAGATCCCGAGAGGAGAATGGAGGAGAAGGGATTGCGGTGTGCCCATCCCCCCTGGGGGGGTGATTTCTCGCTTTCTGTCTCTCTTTGTCTGTCTGGCAAGCGCACGTGCCCTATAGGAAAAACCTCTCCAAAAAAATATAAACAAATAAAGAGATAAATACTTTCCAAGATAAACAAAGCTGAGAAAACTCATCACCACCAGATCTGTCCTATAAGAAATGCTACAGGGAATTCTTCAAATGGAAAGAAAAAGATGCTAGTGCAGTATGGTAATCAATGCATGCAAACCATTTATATACTTAATACAAAACCTAGAAGACAAAACAGCTAAAAATTTTAAGTACAGCAAGTTGTGATTATAACTGCAAGCCAAAACACCTAATCATTTGGAAATACAGCCCACCTGTTAATCTCTGAGCTTTGCCCATCAATCGACCAATTGAGGGAAAATTTTTCTTTTGTTATTCCCTTTCAATAGTTTTCCGTAAAATTGCAGCAATAAAAGACATTAAGGAAAGCAGTCCTAGCAGATACTATAGGTATAAACAATTTTATTTGACCTAGAGGTTCTTTAACACATAAATCTTAATTTTGTCAGAATATTGAGAATACATGGTCATTGTAGCAGAAAACTCCAAAGAGAGAATGAAGGGTAATTTTGTGTGTGTGCAGTAGAAAGAATATGTCAAGTCGTGGGGTGGTATAGGTAAAAGGAAATGATCTTAGTGACTGTATATTAAATTTACAAAATATGTAAGGATTTAGTATTGGAAATGGGATGCTGCCCTAATAAAAATCTAAAATATGAGCCATTGTTTCTGAGACTTGGACATACATAGAAGCACAAAGGCTCTAAGAACTTCTGTGAGGGTTTGAGGGACATGAAGATATTATGCCATGGCGGAAAGTGTGACAACTCTGACACCTGTGGTCATGTTGAGAATAAAAATGGATACCCATGAACTCATGCTGGAGAGATTGATAGGCAGAATGTAAAAGGTGTCAGCATGCTTTTAAATGTCTATGAGGGGAACCAGCAGTTAGCGTAATGGCTATGTCGCTGGACTCCCACGTGGTCGACCGCGGTTCGCATCCCAGACCCGGTGGCTTAAAACTCATGCCGGCCATGTGTGCGTGCGTGCCCAGGATTCCAAGAGGAGAATGGAGGAGAAGGGATTACGGCGTGACCATCCCCCCTCGGGGATGATTTCTCGCTTTCTGTCTCTATGTCTCTCTCTGTCTGGCGAGCGCATGTGCCCTATAGCAAAAATCTCTCCAAAAAAAACGAAAAAAGTCTATGAGAACATACTAGAGAAGATTGATGAACTTAAAAAGGAACTATTAAGTTTTCCTGCAGAGTTTAGAGAAAGCATGAAGAAGCCAGAAATTGCTTGATATGGTGGGGGGGGGAGAAAGAAAAAAAAATTGCTATTTATCTCTAGTATTTCTCAGCAAAATATTCTCAAATAAATAACTTCAAAGCAAAGATAAAAAATCCAGGGTTCCACTAGTAAAGGATAACTTCAGAAGACAATTTCAAGGTATGGCTGTAAGACAATTTAGAAATATTTAAGAGTTTTTCTAGTAGCCTTTTTTTTTTTTTTTAAATTTTTGGGTTTTTTGGGTTTTTGCTGTTGTTTTGTTTTGCTATAGGGCACATGCACTCACCAGAAAGATAGAGAGAGACGAGAGACAGAGAGACAAAAAGTGAGAAATCACCTCCCAGGGGAATGGCCACGCCACAATCCCTTCTCCTCCATTCCCCTTTTGGGATCTTGGGTACGCATGCACATGTGAATTTAAGCCACCAGGTCCGGGACTCTAACCATGGTCAGCTACATGGGAGTCCAGTAACATAGCCATTACACTATCTGCTGGTCCCACATTTCTATGAATCACCAAAAAAAAAAAAAATGTAGTACATGGCTCACCCACTGTAGCACAGTGGTCACACAAAAACACTAGTGCTCTGCATGACTGGAAGCCATATGCTGATAATAGCTTGGGATCCCAGGGTGACCTGAAACACACCAGGCTGAATATGGGTGCTCAGGATCCTGTCTCTTACACATGCATATACTGCCATTTAAGACCAAAAAAAAAAAAAAAAAAA
Organism: Tupaia belangeri chinensis; assembly: GCF_000334495.1. Classification (NCBI taxonomy): domain Eukaryota; kingdom Metazoa; phylum Chordata; class Mammalia; order Scandentia; family Tupaiidae; genus Tupaia; species Tupaia belangeri. The sequence continues at coordinate 1,278,333 of NW_006159736.1, forward strand.
AAACCAGAAGAAAGAAATTTATTATAAACTGATACCTAAGAAACTCAAAACGTTTATAAGGGAATTTTTAAAGAGATTTCAAAAATGTTCATGGAAAATAGAATTAAATTATATGTTTACTTTTATGCAAAAAAAATGAAATCCATGCATAGTTTTTTCAGAATATATATATTCCATGTATGTTTTAAGTTATCCAAATTAGCTTGGATTAAAGAGATGGAGGAGATAGTTCAGAATGAAAATATGTAATTGGATCCCAATCTTATATGGTCAGGAATTAGACTAGGGAAAGTATTTGGCTTCAAACAGAGGCTACATAAAAATAGGATAATTTGAGAAGACAGAACTAAGAATTATAGAAAAATCTTCCCAAAGAGCAAGACTGGGGGATCAGCAGTTGGCAGAAAGGCTATGTCACTGGACTCCCGTGTAGCTGACCACGGTTCAAGTCCCAGACCTGGTGGTTTAAACTCACAGGAGGCATGTGTGCATGCATGCACAAGATCCCAAGAGGAGAATGGAGGGGAAGGGATTGTAGTGTGGCCATCCCCCCCACCCCCGGGGGGGGGGGGGGGGGTGATTTCTCGCTTTCTGTCTCTGTCTCTCTCTGTCTTTCTGGCAAGCGCATGCACTCTATAGCAAAAACCTCTCCAAAAAATAAATAAATAATTTTTTTTTTTTAAAAGAGTAAGACTGGGCCATAATCAAGAAACTGGCAAGATATGCTTAGCTAAACTTTAAAATTGCTATAAACCAGTGACATTTATATGCCTACCCATCCTTTTTAAAAGGGAGCATATATTTAGGTTACACTGTCTCTAAGACCCCACTGTGTACTGGTTCACAAAGATTGCAGTCCATAAAGTCTCTTTTGCACTACTAAACTCTGCTATGTAGCATGAAAACAACCATGAACAATATTTTAAATAATATGTATGGCTATAGGTATGGCTATGTTTCAGTAAAGTTTATTTATGAAAATAGGAAGATGTCTATACCTTTTCAACTCCCGATGTAATGAGGTTTCTGATGATCTTAAATGTGAGTATTTTACATGTGAAAAGAATATAAACCATTTGTGACCAAAGGGTAGACTACAGAAGATTAAAGACAGTCGCAAATCCTTTGACACTCCTCCCTGAGAATTCAGGCAGATTCTGTGACTGCTTTGACCAACAGAATATGGAAATGACACTGAGCTAATTTCCTATCCTCTGCAAGTGGTACTAGCAGCTTCTTCCTTTTTTTCTCTGGGAACATTCACTCTTTGAGCCCTCAGCTACCATGTAAGGATTCTGTCTACTGAAAGACCATGTGGAAAGACCCCTAGACTCTCTAGTGAGAAAGAAGGGCCCAACAGAGGGCTTATGCTCAAAATAACAAGCAGGTGAGTAAAACTGTCTTGGACTCTCTAAACTAGATTAGACATCAATTAAATAATACAAAGTGGCTGCAAATCAACACTATATGAAGAAGAACTACTTAACCAAGACCTGCCCAAATTATTGACCCACAAAGCCATGAGATGATAAAGCAGTTGTATTTTAAGCCACTAAGCTTGAGAGTGTTTTATTATAAGCAATAGGTCGAATACACACATACACACACCCACTATTGGGTCTAGTTTAGGAATTATGGAGAATTTAAGTTTAGAGCTTTTCCCTGTTCTGTTTTTTTCTATGATTTATTTTATTTTTCAAGTTGTTAAATATAACCCCAAAAGTTTTTTTCTCTGACCAAAATAGGAAAATAAAGCAATTGAGAGATGAATCTGGCCCCAAATAAAGAGAAATGACATAATCAGAAAGCCCCTTAAAAAAAGAGCGATTATTTTTGCTACACCAAAAAAAAAAGGAACCTATGAGAAGCCTGACATGGGAGCTTTATGAGAACCCAGGGGAAAGTTGATTAGGATGGGACTGCGAAAATGGAGGAAAAGATGTACATTTTTAAAATGTAGATGAAGAATAGATGGAACTTGCTCTTCTCACCTTTGCATTTTATTTATAGAGATGTGAAAAGGTCATAAGAACTGTACCCAATAGTAAGAAGAAGATCTTCATTTTTTTATCTCCATCCCAAATTTAAGGAAAGGAATAACTAAATATAAAGACAGGAACAAATTTGTATTCCACAACATTCATGAGGACAATATGTGTGTTTTATTTTATTTTTCAGAATGGATCCCTCTATTTTAGTAGTCGATAAATACCTGAGTACCCCAAAAAGAAGGCCATCTTCTATTGACCTAGAGCAGACTCTCCACCCCAGCTTCACTTTGCCCTTGTTTTTGAACACTGATGCCAAACTAGAATTTCATTACAGATGTTAAATATTTCTGCTATACATTATTAAAGGTCACAGGCTACTTTCTGATAGATATTCTAGACACATATTAATTGCACACAGGGTGATGGTTTTTGGCAGGGGAAGTAAGCTGTTCTCTTCAGCAAAATGTTCAGGCAATCTGTACCCAGCTTATTGTATTCTAATGAGCCATCTAGGCCACTTGTCAAGTCATTTGAATTGTAAATGATGAATTTTTAAAGGCAAATATTTGATCTGATTTGTAACATCTCATTTTATACATGTTGCACCTTTTGTTTTCCATCTCTGTTCTTGTACAGAAACAATATGAAGACTCTGTAAAACTGGTGGCTCATTGATAGGCCCAAGAAGTTCAAGTTCCTGCTTTGAAGCTCCAGAAAAAACAGAGATGAAACATCTTAATGAAGGACAGCGGAGCACATGAGAGAATAATGAAAAGAACACAATGATGCCCCAAAGGTCCTAATACCTTGTGAATTCCATTATAAACAAAATCTTATCGTTTTTAGTTTCTTATCAGATGCGTCCTCTAAGCTTGTCTTTCATTCCTGC
>NW_006159736.1:1281243-1291886 GCF_000334495.1 Tupaia belangeri chinensis
TGCAGGAAATTCTTTACTGACTGAACTGGAGAAATGATTATTTTCCCCAACTGATGGCTTTGTGTTTCTGGAAAGATGACTTTCAATGCACAAATTGGATACATCCAAAATCATTCTTATGCAAGACCAGAGCTTCACAACTCTTTTTACAATTTCAAAATGAGTTTGCTGCCCAGAGGAAAACATAAAACACACCAAAGCTGCAGGAAGACAGTAACAGCTCTAAATAGCTAGGAAATTTCTCCCTGCCTGATGAACTGCTCTTATTAAAGAGTTTGCTTTTTTTTTTTTCACACATTTGAATGAATGTTTCAAAAAATGGGATAAATGGTGAAAAGGTGAAGGAAAAGTTCATGAACTTCTACCTTGGTTAGAAGTTCTAACCACAATAGTATTCCATTCAAACAACACAAGCAGAACAATAGACTAGGAAAGATCTTAGATCTTAATAATGACAGCAAATAAAATTAGTACTTACTACATGCCAGGTTCACTGTAAACACTTGATGTGTAGTAACTTATCTAATCGTCACATTAAGAGTAATTGTAATTCTTATTTTACAGATGAGAAAACTGACCCAGAACAAGCTTAAGTAAATTGCCTAATGGGTGGAAACAGGATTTTTAGCACAGGCAACTCAGGCTCGACATTCCAGGGTCTCACCAATGCTTAAAACATCCAGCTTAGGACAGGTGTCCTGTGTGCCTGAAAGACATCACCAGATTATTTTCTCAGGACAGTAAGGCTAGAGAGATAGGAAGAAGAGAGTGGTTACTTCACTCTTTCTTATCTCTTCAGGAGTCTTCACAGTTTTTTATGAGCAGCAAAAAAATGCTTCCAGGGTAAGCTGGTGCCAAGAGAGTGATAAAAAACAGCAACACTACCTAAAGGTCCATAAATTATCTGCTGCGACTCCCATAAGAAAGCATAACAATGGTCTGGTTTCAACCATTCCCCCTGCTAGTTTAACAGACCAAGATGTTCAGATATGTTTCTTTCAAGTTTTGATAGGAAAAATAGGTTTACAGACAATTTTTTTTCGAGAAAATAAACAACAAAGGACATTCCTGTGTTTTGTAGTAGAGGTATTTTTGGTTGGCACAGAATTTTTGTCATTGAGAGTCAATAGGAAACCCACGGAGGCCACTCAATATCCAACAGGTCCATTGAGTTATCATATAAAAGCTGTAACTCACCAGAACAGACTAAATGTGCCAAATTGTGTACTATAGTTGGGGTTTTTGTCAATATGATGGACTTCGAAGGATGCCTGCCTGAATATATTTTGCGTTCAGAGTTAAATAGAAATCACGAGTTACTTCAAAAGGAAAGCATACTTACATCTATCTTCTCATACAGTAAATGCTTTCCCCAGGATTTCATTTGTTTCAGATTACTATTTTTCTGGGAAAAAGACGTATAAAATCGGATAATGCATTGTTAGAAATAATGTTTAATTCATTTTATTTAAAATTTTCAGTCATCTATCTATCTCTTCCTTACATCAACTTTATTTAAGATTTTAGAGCCTTATGAAATTTTAAATAGGGATTATTCACTCACCCAAAACATTTTATTCAGCATTTACTATTTGTCAGGTACACGTCCATTCTCCTCATGTGAGAGATGGGAGAAAAGAGAACCCGAGAAAGAAAGTGCCAGCTCAAAGTGGCAAGTCCAAGATTGGCAAAGAGACCTCTTCATCTCAAAGCCAAATATTCTCCCCCTCCTGACTCTGCCCGACAAGGGCGACACTTTAGCAGGGATTGTGTAAGGTACAGAGCAGCCGTGAGATTCTTTCTTCCAACATCTTTTAATATAATTAGAGAGAGAGAAGCACATCCAAAGTAATACAATAATACCAGAGTTCAAATCCATTCAAGAGAGTCATATAGAAATTAATGGTTGTCTCACAGCGGTTGAAATCACTTATTCTGTTTGCTCTTTCTGAATCCCTGTATGCCCTTAGGGAAGAAGAGAACTTCATTTATTGAGGTGCCAGGCACCATGCTAGATATCTCACTCACTAGATCGTTCTTCGTTTCACGAGCATATTGGGAGAAAGATGCCGTTATTATCTGAGTGTGTTTAGGAAAATGAGATTCACAAGTAATAATCTTATCCAAGGTCATGCAAGTGTCAGAAATGGAATGCAGCCCAAGGTTCTCTGACAGCATTGTCCAAGCTCTTTCCAACACCGGACACCACCCCCCTTTACAACGCATAGACACCAACTGGCTGTTTCCTTTCCTGGTCAAAACAGACAGGTGTAATGGAGGTTGCGAGGTATGCCTGGGACGCAGCACGTGCTGTCCTCTGGAACTGTGTCTTCTCTGAAAACCGTGCAGTCTAGAAAACAGCATTAAGCTCCATGTAGCACTAAGGTATGCACTTTTCTCCATGCTATGTGCATGCGAGCTAAAAGTTTTTGGAATTTATGGTAATTTATTATTTAGAAATATTCAGTTTCAGGGGCCAGCAGGTGGCATGGTGGTTAAGGTGCTGGACACTCCCATGTGGCTGACCATCATTCAAGCCCTGGACCAGGTGGCTTGCTTTCTCGCTTTCTTTCTCTCTACCTTTCTCTCTTTCTCTGATAAAATTAAAATAAATGAATGAATAAGTAAAATTAAATAAATAATTCTTTTTTAAAAAGAATACTTTCCTGGGAATAGTATCTTTACTTCGTTAACGCTGGGCTTGGTCGGATGACTCACTTTGGCCAACTCTCATTACAGATTTAATGTCAGCAGATTAAAATTCAGTTGGAGATTTTGAATATGCTCACATGGTTGGACTTGTTCTCTTTGGCCTCCACCATCACCATGAAAAGAACATGATCCAGACAGAAGACAGACACATAGACCCCTGTCCCCTAACCCATAGCCAAGATCAAAAGAAAATAATGTCATTTTGAGCTACCTAGATTGGTGGGGTTTTTTTTCTTTTCTTTTTTTTTTTTGAAGAGGTTTTTGCTATAGGGCATGTGTGCTCACCAGAAAAACGAGAGAGAGAGACAGAGAGACAGAAAGTGAGAAATTACCCCCTAGGGAGGATGGCCACTCTGCAATCCTTTCTTCTTCATTCTCCTCTCAGAATCTTGGGCACGCACACACATGCACCCCACGTGAGTTTAAGTCACCAGGTCTGGGACTCGAACCACGGTCGACTGTGGGAATCCTGTGACATAGCCATTACGCTAACTGCTGGTCCCAGATTGGTGGTTTTGATGCATCAAAAGCTGATTGTCTCACTATTTCAGGCCAACAGTCTAACCTATTGAGATTTACTTCTATATAGTATCTCTTTAACTTCAGGCATTTTATGAAACTTTGGATTCCCCCATTGTAAGTTGATAACCTAAGGTCTCCTAGGTTCTGGGCATCCATTCTCAGATACTTATCTTGCCACAAAGGTCATTTCCAAAAAATGAAATCAATAGATGGGTGGGTAATGAATTGGAGATGAAGTGGTGATATGTTGTATGTATATGCTTATGAGCGGTCAAAAAAAAAAAACCCTATACATCCCTGCTTCATTTTTGTAAATAATACACTTTGACCATTTTAGGAACCACATTTGCTTATGTCTAACTTATCTATGATATTCCTATGAGGGAACGTTCAATTGACATAGAGCTTTCTTTGTCTTAAGGTGCACTGACAATAGAATCTCTTTCCACCAGAAATCTCAGGTGCAATTTTATTCTACCTTGGCTCATAGATGCATTTTAAAATAGAATGTCACTAGTCAATGCAAGATATAGACATACCCAGGGAACATTTGGGACAATTATTTTTCTGTTTTGCTTCATTTTATTGTTCTCCAATCTGATATTATTTCTCAAAAAAGTTAGAGAAAATTCCATTTTCCTCACACAACTGTAAATTGGTTGAACTTCATAATGTGTTCATTTTGATTTTATTGCAAATTTCATTAGATTTGTTTATATCCATAGTATAATTTTTAAATCCAATGTAAGGAATAAGTGATTATTTTATTCTCTCTTCCCCTTTCTCTTTTGGATGGAGAACTTGCTACAGTGTAGTTTGTAGGCAGTTTTCATGATTAGAGCTCTTTCTTGTGACTAAGAATGAAAAAATTGGAAAAAAATCTATTTCAATTGTAGATGCATTAGGTCTTAAATGTGCAAATATTACATGACAGTGGGAGAACAGAATAAGACAAAGGGAAAAAAAATTGACAAAGATAATGATGACCTGGGCTGACTTCTCAGTCAGGCTGCCAATTTTCTACTCATAAAGTGCACCATTTCTTTTTATCCACTATTTTTCGCCATTCATCCTTCTGTAATTACCAATATTTCACTTCAGTCTCTCAACCTTGCCAGGCAACATTTGTCAGTGTTGTAACATTTGTATTGTACCTGGGTAGTTTAACAAACCAACACTAGCCTGATTGTTACACATCTGGAGCTTTATAGGAGTTATGTTATACCAAACCTATACATTCTAAAAAAAACATGGGTGTTAAACTACAGGGGGGGGAAAGAAAAGGAAAAAAAAAAAAAAGTCCCCCAAATGCTCCTTCCTTATTCTTTATTTTTTTCTTTACATAAAACAATCTTTACTCTTTCTTCTGTTTTTTAAATATCAAGTCTTGGATTAAATTGCCTTTCCTTTATATTCATGACAAAAAGCATGCATGCATATGTTAGAGAGAGAGAGAGATGAAAACCTCCCGCAGGGTCTGGTCATCATACCACCATCCCCTTTCTCGAGTGTTACATCCCATTGGATCTTGGACACGTGTATGAATGCCTGGCATGTTTCAAGTCATGTTTTGGGGATTTGAACCATGGTCACAATATGGAATCCACCTTCTGTGAGTAGTGCATTATTGCTATACAACGAAGTGGTTATATTTATTCTTTCTAACGTACAATGTGAAAAATTCATCATAAAACATTTTCTAAAGGCTAAAAAGATTCTAAAAAATATTTTAAAGACTACAGGGGAAAAAAGAAAAGGAAAGAAAAGTCCCCCAAATGCTCCTTCCTTATTCTTTATTTTTTAAAGACCCTTTAAAATACTTTTTAATATTTTTAAAAAACCATAAGTTCTAAGAATGCAATTTGTTTCCATGATGAAATATAAGGGGACTTCAAAAAGTTTGTGGAGGGGACCAGCAGTTAGCGTAATGGCTATGTCACTGGACTCCCATGTAGTCGAGTGGGGTTCCAGTCTCGGACTCGGTGGCTTAAACTCATGCTGGGCACGTGTGCGTGCGTTCCCAAGATCCCAAGATGAGAATGGAGGAGAAGGGATTGCGGTGTGGCCATCCCGCCTGGGGGGTGATTTGTCACTTTCTGTCTCTGGTGAGCACCTGCGCCCTGTAGCAAAAACCTCTCCAAATAAACAGTTTGTGGAAAATGAAATTAAAGTAAGAGTTTATTTGGGTACAAAAATGTTTTAATTTCATGCATAGTGTCTTTTTAATAAAATGCATTTTCCATGAACATTTTAAGACCCTCATATAAAGAACACCTGCTTCGAAGTCAGAAGATCTTTTCTGGTATCCTGGGTCTGCTCAAAATTTTGGTTTTGGATAAGGCACTTACCTTTCTAAACATTAGTTTTCTCATTTATAATATAATGTTTTACAAATTATGTCAACATCAGAGAATTATTGGAATTATGAAATAATAGAATGCCAAGATTAAGGTTACTGATGTTTAAATAGTATCAAAAATGTTTAAAAATTATTTTTAAAATAAGAACTAAAAATAGGAACAATGATTAACTTAAAGTTAGTGATAGTCAATGCTATATTTAGACTATTTTATATCAGTTGGGTCATGGGAAAAGTCATGGCACATTTTTGCATGAGAAAACATGGGAAAAGGCATCATGACTTTCCTGATGAGCCAATAGTTTGAGGATGGTTTAATAAAATCTTATGGTTTAATGAGAATTATATAGTCTTAGAATTCATACCTTGAATATCCTTATGAGGTACTCTAGTAGTCTGAGAAACAACCCCCCCAAAAGATATCTGTGTCCTAATTTCTGCAACCTATGAATATTGCCTATATGACCAAAAATTGGTCTTTGCAAATGTGCTTAAATCAAAGATATTGAGGTTAGAAAATTATTCTGGATTATGTGGTTGGGCTCTACATGACAGTATAAGTACCCTTATAAGAGAGAGACAAAATGAGAAGATTTATACACAAGGAAGAGAAGAAGGCAATGTGACCATGTAGACAGAGCTTGAATTGATGCTGCTATAAGCCAAGAAATGCTGACAGCCATTTGATGTTGGAAAAGCCAAGAATAGATTCTTCAGAGCACTCCCCAAAGTGTGGCTCTGCTAGCATCTTGATTTTAGTCTACTGAAACTTATTTCAGAATTCTGACCTCTAGAACTATAAGAGAACAAATTTCTGTTCTTTTAAACCACTAAACTTGTAGCAATTTGTTACAGCAGGCTTAGGAAACTAATACAGGTATTTTAGCTTTGTATGGATTGTCAGAAAGGTTATAACACATTTTTGCATAGAAAAACAGAAAAAATATATCATAACTTTTCCAACAACCCAACAGTTACTAGATCTTCTTGGACATGAAGTAGACAAACCTGTTTTATACAAAATTTTGCTTCATAATAAATAAGTTATGTAAAGCAACAAGCCATAGGGTAGCTGCTCATCGAACATAGATCTTTGTTCTCCCATTCTGCTGTAAAGTATAAGAGAATGGTTCTTTCAGGGGCCAGCCCCATGGCCTACTGGTTCAGGGAGCCATATCTCACATGGCTGACCACAGTTTAAATCCCAGTCCCAGAGGGTTGAAAAATCTGCCAGGTGTACATGCATGTATGCCCCAAATCCCAACAGGATGGAGAAATGAAGGGGTAAGGATTGCAGGATGACCTTTCCCTGTTGGGGTATGCTTCCTGTCTCTTTCTCTCCCCTCTCTCTCTCTTTCACTCTCTATCTCCTTTCTCTTGTGAACACATTTACCCTCTGGCAATTGATAAAAAGGTATGAATCTGGCAAATGGCAACCTTATACTGATAATTTTTCATATCCTAGGGACCCAAAGACTGTTTTAAATGTTTCTTAGACTTTATCACGTCTTCACAGTAACCTCCAATCCAAATTTTCAGACAAAGGCACCAGGACCCTGAGAAATTATGCAAACTGGCTAAGTTACACCGTAATTGGTAGAAACAGAACTTCTAATCCAGGCAATTCAATTTGGAGTCTATTTTTTACCCATGATATAACACTAGATCTCAGTGTAAGAGAAGGATTCAGATGTGATCTTCAAGACATGAATACATTATCAATTTACATATTAAACAATGGAGAACAATATACTCCATTTTCTACAAGGAAGGAAGGAAGGAAGGAAGTGAATCACAAGTAGGCACACTCCTTTCACGACCATGCTTACTCCAGAGCGAGGTAATGACGTGGTGACATCTCCTAGCTACAGGATGCACTATGTGTCTGCTCTGCTTCTCCCAGGGAAGGAAGATGAAGAGATATTGGGTCTGCCCAGAACCTCACATAATGTATTTTGTAGCTCTAATTAATGTGACCTGAATTCTGTGTCTTGTCAGTGTAGTCAACAGTGTCTTTCATTCATTCAATCAACAAATGGTTGAGTGTCCATGACATGAAGAATACAGTCTTAGAGCTGCTACAGGTGATGCAAAGGTAAAAAGTACACACCTCCAGTCCTGAAGGAACAGGTGGCAAGGGCTCTAGGTTGCCATGCTGTATTTCCAAAGTACTTTATGACCTAGTCATGCTCTACCTGGTCTTACTATTTATTATAAACCATAGCAAGACGCATCTTATTTAGTGCTATTTGAATTAGTATTATGTGTAAGCATTGCCAAAGGTAATACTTCCTTCAAAGACATAGTTTTTACTTGGAACATTTAGAATAATATTTTAAAGACAGGTGTTCTGGGTCATTCTGGTCCTATTTTGTATTCTGCCCTGTAGGCACTGAGCTATAAGAGTGACCCCGTGAAAATCAAGAATGCATGTCATCCTATTCACATACCAATCAAGATCTGAGTTCAGAATCCAATGTTCCTCCTGAAACAGTTGAGGATATTTGAAGCATCTAAAGCAGAGTTTTCTCCTACACTGTCTGAGTTTTCAGATCTTGAGATAATAAACAGAAACTAGCTGTATTTTTCCCATGTAAAAGAGAAGACTGACATCTCAATTTTTTTTCAAGACAGCCTGATTCCTCTTTCTCTCAGAGCAATGTCAGAAAACCTTGACCTGTTTTTTTTTGAAACAGACTGCATCAGTCAAGATCTTGTTTCGCTTAATATGTGGAAACAGCCCATTTTCAGCCTGGAGAGAAGAAAAATGCATTTCACCTACAAAGGTCATCTTTATCCAACTTCAGAAACATTGTCCAAAATTTCTAAAATATTATTTTTTATTTTATTATTTTAATTTATTTTATACATTCAATTATACCATCACTACAGCTTTTAAAATGAATTTACCAACATGAGTACACTTCTCACAAGTCCAGTTGAACATATCATAAACATTATCATCAACAGATAATCACCTATTTATGTGTCCCTTAAATGTCTTGCTTCTGTTTTACTCCATGATTCCTTTCTTCTCACTCTCCCCTATCTCCCACCCTCTTCCCACACTGTCTCAAAAATGAAGGAAATTGGAGCCACCAGGTGGCCTGGTGGTTAAGGTGCTGGACTCCCATATGGCCAACCCTGGTTTGAGGCCTGGACTGTGCAGCTTGCTTCCTCACTCTCCTTCTCTCTCTCTCTCTGGTCCAATTGGGTAATAATAATAAAGAAATAAATTTGAATAATTTTTTAAATTAAGGAAATTATTGTGCACAATACTCCTGCAAATTCAGAATCTGTTCTCTGAACAATGGCTCCAATTTTCAAGATATTAAAGCATATCAATTTGTGAAGGCCAACAAAAATGTTTTTTTTTCTCACAGGCACACACAGAGGAAAAGATTTTTTAACTGGGAGACTTGTGGTACTTCATTGTCTACAAAATCTAAAAGCAGCAGCCTTTCTTGGTGGATCACTGTGAATTTATCCCTATATAAGGACCAATATCTTCAGATCCCAGTTGTTTACTGAATGTTTAAATCAATGTATATACAGAGAGCAAGAATGAGTAATTTTTGTACCTGTCTACAAAAATAATTATGGAGCAACAAGACCCTGACATTTGATAGAGAGTGGACGAATATGGAAGATTTACTGCTGAGTGAAGCAAGCCAGGCTATGAAAAAGAGACATTGTATGTCTCCATGTAATATACACTGACTGTCTGCATTCTATGGTGGAAACTGAAACATTAGGGTATATAGAAGAGTGGAAAATGGTTACAGATATTGGAGATGGCGTGGGAAGAGGGTAGAAGAAGGGAGAAAGTGAGAGGAAGGGAATCAAGGAGAAAAATAGAGAGGCAAGACATTTATGAGACACAGTAATTGATGATGACCTATTGATGACACTGTGTGTGCAATCTTCAATTGCACTGGTTTGAAGTGAATTCATGTTGGTTAAATTCACTTTATAAGTTGTAGTGATGTACAGTGATTGAATGTATAAAATAAAAATGTTTTAAATGACCAACACTAACAGAACGTCATGTTTTCCTTTGACAGTGACAAGGCATGGAAGATAATGCTTAAAATTGCTGTTTATTTCTTAAGTTATGTGAAACTATTCTATTATTTTCTAAAAAAAATAATAATTATGGAGCACTATGTGCAAGACACAGTGTCAATACCTTCAATATATGACCATTCTTTTATAAGATGAACATATAAACAGACACAGGCCTTTTTCTCAAACTCCTACTGTGTGCCAGGAATGGTTTTATGTGCTTTAAACACATTTATTTTAATTCTTCTATGTTACAGAGGTAGATATCGGGATCCCCAGTTTATAGATGGGACTCTGAAAGGTCGTGCTGTCAGTGTCCTGCAGAAGCCTATGACTCTCAGGTTCTTGCTCTCTCTCAGTATAAGAGCAGGAGGCAATACGTGACAAACAAATCTAACAATATCTATTTAAAAAGTCTCTTTAAAATCCATCAGACCAAGTCCCGAAACTGCTCATGAACTTTAATGAATGGAAGGGAAAGCAGAGAAAGTATACCAATTTCAGTGTTTACAAAGGATATACTTAGGCAATGCTAACCATTTCTGAAACTACTTACGACAGGTTGAGAGACATTGCGCTCAATGGGCCAAGACTCACCTCAAACCAGCTCAATCTAAAATCCTTACACAGATCCACATATGCTCCTACATCCACTTGTGCATACACACACACACATACAAATACACATCAAAAGCACATCCTTTTTAGAACTAGACTATCGATAGCTAGCCGTGGAGCTAATAAAAAATGAACCATAATAAATTCTTACCTAGGGCCAACTGCTATTTATTTTGGCAGAATGCATTAAGTAAAACTTTTAACACAGAAGTACAGAGCTCCTAAGTTACTACTTCACCATGAACTGCCACAGAAGTGACACTTGTTTTTCAGGGCCAGTAGGGAACTACCCAGAAACTCTTCTTCCTTTTTTTTTTTTTTTTTTTTTAAGTGGTTTTTCACTATAGTGCACATGTTTTCACGAGAA
>NW_006159736.1:1292064-1319728 GCF_000334495.1 Tupaia belangeri chinensis
CCATTATGCCAACTGCTGGTCCCACCAGAAACTCTTCTTACATAGATGGTATAAAAATGTATTTGTTTATAACTTCTGTGATGGATTCATACCTCATATGTAAATGATATCATTTAAGTCCACTCATAAATATGAGCGTTCACTGCAGTATTCATGAATACAGCACTGACAAGTCCAGTATCTCAGACAAGAGCAGCACTTAATACATTAAAATAAATATATAGTACCTGCAAGTACTTTACAATTTTTCAAAGTGATCCTCAGAATTTCTATAAAAACTCAAAAGCTTAATCAGCCTAATAATAAAACAGCCATTCATGTAAATATGGTTTTGGAGATGTAGGAAAGTTTCCCTCACCTGTCACTATCTCCTCCATTATCTGTTATCTTCCCCTCCCCAAAAATATTTTATTACTATGAGTTCTAAAGCCTTCTTGTTCTTTAGAAGTCTCCTATTAAAATGTATCTACCACCAGGTCTTTCGTGAAGTGACACCTAGAAGTTCTTATCAGCTGCTAACTCTGCTGTGACTGCCAGCAAAGAACATTCTCCAGGAACAAGGTGCAGGCCAGATGCCCAGGAGTGACTGTAGAGCTTGGCATTGAGTGGCATGGAAGGAGAGAAACAAAGAGAGCCTCACCTATTTCACAATATTGCCCATGGCCAGGCCCCTGAGGTGATTTAATGATAAAAATATCTTGCTTGACCCTTTCAAATCCTATGATATGCTGCTATATAATTAATACTCATTTGGGGCTGCTTTCGGTCAATTACTGCTTCAGTGCATTTAATGGTGTCCCAGTTGTCTAAAGAAGGGAATAAAATTCCCTGAAGAACATAACTCATCCTGAAGGAATTGTTTTACAGCCTAGTAGGGTCTAACTTAGGAATATCTGCCTGTTACTGGTCCACTGGGGGAGCTCTATATTAGTCAAGATATTCCACATATGGGTGGTGCCCCAAAAGGTATATGTTCTTTTCTTTCTTTCTTTCTTTTTTTTTTTTTTGAGAGGTTTTCGCTATAGGGCGCGTGCGCTCGTCAGACAGACAGAGACATAGAGACAGAAAGCGAGAAATCACCTCCCACAGGGGGGATGGTCACACCACAATCCCTTCTCCTCCATTCTCCTCTCGGGATCTTGGGCACGCACGCACACACGCCCGGCATGAGTTTTAAGCCACCGGGTCTGGGACACAAACCGCGGTCAACTACGTTGGAGTCCAGCAACATAGCCATTACGCTAACTGCTGGTTCCCAAAGGTATATGTTCTATCACCATAATAACAACTGTTAATTATTTACCACCATCAGGCATTTTACCTGAACATTCTCAAGTTCCAACAAAAACCTTGCAAGTTAAGTATTGTTATACTATTACAGAAAGTGAAATTAAGGCTAAGAAAATAAGTCTGGATCACACATACCACTAAGGAATAGCGCCTGATTTTGATGACAGCTCTAAGCATAATACAACACACTACATTGCCTCTTTACAAAATGAGAGCTTACATTGTAATTATTGTAATTATTCAGTATACTGATCATTTTCACTATTACCATCAGACAAGATATGAGAGCGTACTGTTCACAACAAAACAGCACAGAGAAGTAGCTCCGCAGAGAGCACATAGACTAACCCAATATCATAAATAGGTGATCTTTTTAAAAATTCTTTTATTTAATTTTATTATTCTTATTATTTTTTAATTTGATCAGAGAGAGACACAGAGAGAGGAACAAAGGGATAGTGAGAAAGCCAGCTTCCAGTACTGGGACTCGAACCACAGTGGGCCATATGGTAGTCCAGCACCTTAACCACCACCATACCACCTGCCAGTCCCTATAAATAGATGATAAATATAACTGTAACTCTCTTAGATTGCCACACAGAATATAAATTGGAAACTTATTTGGCAATACCTTTTTTAATATTTAAAAAAATTTAATTTACATAGTATACTTTTAAGTTCAAAGTTTATTTTACAATGTACAACATGGTTTTTTCAACATGAATACACTACATATTAGTCAAGTCAAAGATATTACCACATATAATATCATTAACAGATAACTTTTCATGGGCAATACCTTTTAACTAAAGCTATATCCACATGATTCAAGCATAGATATCATCAAAGCACTGTTGGTAAGAAGTGAAAACAACTTTACTGTCCTTCAGTAGAAAAACAGATAAATCAACTGGCATGTTTACATAATATATATTTCACTGCAATTTAAATGAATGAAGATTCTACATGAATAAATCTTTAAAAACAAAGTGAAGATGAAAAAAGGTATATGCAATATGATACTGTTTATGCCCATTGTTTACAACATGCACGTGTGTGCACACAGGTGAGAAGGAACAAGAAATGAGGGGTCTGGTCATGCCAAGGTCCCCCTCTTCCAGTCCTCCAGCTCATCCAATCTTGGGCCCTCATGTGCTTGCTGAGTGTATTCAGACTATCAGGGCTGAGGATGAGAACCGTAGTAGCTATGTGGGATCCAGCTTCTCCTGAGTAGTGCATTACCGCTGTACCATGGAGCCAGCCCTGTTTTGTTTTTTTAAGTAAAGCCTAGCATCCACTTAAGAAATTAAAGCATGGCTTGTCATATCTTCACAATCATGCTAAGATAAGTATCTATGAGGCTTCTAATCCAACTGTCATACTATCTCTAATTATTTTTCCAGTTCTATTAAAGATAGACTACTTTTTAACGAGGGGGGTTAAGGGTAAAAAAGGCACCTACATGTTCTCTGCTGTCTTCATATAGCATCACCTGCCCAGATACTAATTAACTTATAAACCACTTTTCCTAACATCAGAATTTGGACTGTGAGAGTCATTGAATTAAATATTTGAGCTATTTGACACTAAGGAACCCAAAACTTACTATCAAAAAAAAAAGAAAGAAAGAAAAATTCGCTACTTGTATAACTAGGTAATAAATAGTCTAAATTATTAACAGGAGAGTTTGGATTAGGAAAACACTGAATAATAGATCTGACTCTAAAACGACCCACTCAAGAGAAGTAGACCCATGCTGGTGGCCTAAGCAGTAGGGTGTTGTCGTGCAAGGCTGGGGCCACATGAGAGACCTGGGTTCAATCCCAAGATCAACCTCTGCATGCCAGATGTGTTGGTACACACCTGTGATCCCGGCTAACTGGGAAACTGAGGCAGGGGACCATAATGACAAAGGCTTGCCTCCCTGCTCTTCTCTCCCTCCTCCTCCTTCTTATAAAAGAAAAAGAGAGAGAAAAGCAAATGTGGAAACTCTCACCATATTTCTACATATAACAGAAAATTGGTGCAACAGTAAACACTATCAATGGGGGGATAAGTGAATAAAGAAATAAAACTGGTACATAAATTTGTTTTTTAATAGAATAAACTTGAAACATTTATTAAAATTTTGTCTATATAGTGTAGCCAAATTGATTCATTCAACACCTTATTTTAAAAATTAAAAGTTGGTTGGGACCAGCAGTTAGTGTAATGGCTATGTTGCTGGACTACCACGTAGTTGACCACGGTTCGAGTCCCAGACCCTGTGGCTTAAACTCACACCAGGCACATGTGTGTGCATGCCCAAGATCCTGAGAAGAGAATAGAGGAGAAGGGATGCAGCATGACCATCCACCCTGGGGGGTGATTTCTCACTTTCTGTCTCTCTGTCTCTCTCTGTCTGGCGAGTGCATGCACCTTATAGCAAAAACCTCTCCAAGACACCTTTTATAAAAAAAAAAAAAAAAAAAAAAAAAAACTCTCAAAAAAAAGAAAAGTTGGTTAAATACTTGGATTAACTTATTGTTTGGGTTGAACTGGATGGGGTTTTCTTTTTTCTTTTAAGAGAGATTTTTGCTATAGGGTGCATGCACTCACCAGAGAGACAGAAAGTGAGAAATCGCCTCCCAGGGGGAATGGCCACACCCCAATCCCTTCTCCTCCATTCTCATTTTGGGATTTTGGGCACACACGCACACATACCCAGCATGAATTATGAACTGCCGGGTCTAGGACTTGAACCACGGTCAACTACATGAGAGTTCAGTGAGGTAGCCACTACATCATCTGCTGGTTCCTCTTTGTTCTTTTTTTATTTAAAGTATATTTATTTCTCCTATGAATGAAAGAGACAGAAATACAGCACTCAAACAGTGTCTTGTGATCCACCTCCTGCTTCAGCCGGCCCCAGATCATGAACATGGGTTTCCCTGTATAGCCAGGGAAATCTCAGGACTAGAACTGGGAATGTTCCCAGGTGAAGCAACCTTGCAAAGCATCATATTTTGCTGCTGCAAGATCATTTAGTTCCTTCTTTCTTTAATTCTGCACTAATTTTCTTCTTTATTTTTGGTGGTATTGCCCATACTTTAGTGGTCTTATTTAAGAAATATTTCCCTACTTCACTATATTGAAGTGTTTCCCTTATGTTTTCTTGAGCTAATATGGTGTGAAGACTTATATTTAAGTCTTTAAGCCATTTTGAGTTCGTTTTTATAAATGGTGAGAGATAGAGATGTCATGTCTTTATCATGCAGAAGTATATTCAGTTTTCTCAGTGAGTGGTATTTTCTCAGCCAAATTTATTGAAAATACTATGCAAATACTATGCCTTCCCACTGTATTGTCTTTGGATCCTTTTCAAAAGTCCTTGATCATATATTGTTGGGTTTATTTCTGGACTCTATTTTGTTCTATTGGTCTATGTATCTGTTTTTGTGCAGTACCATGCTGCTTTGATGGTTATAGCTTTGTAATATATTTTGAAGCCAAGCAGTAATATTAAATGTTGAAGACAGTGAACATGTTAATATCCTTGATTTACTTATCACACACTATGCATGCTTTGAAAAACCAAAACATCTTCCAAAATGTGCAATAATTATATATAAATCAGGAATTACAATAAAAAACCTAACAGCCCTGAATGGCCACAACCCTGAGTAGACCAAATTGATAGCATGGTAGCTGAACAACATTCATGTTTCTTTATGTCATACTGACACAGTGTGTATAATCTATATTTGCTTACATTCCCCACCAAATTTCTAAATTAGTTCAGCATGTGTGTTTGAGTATACCATATTCCAATTTCTACAAAACTTGTACAACACATAATACCAAGACCCTTCACAAAAACTCAATTTCATAAAAAAACAATGCTTTTGGCAATTGTCTCTGAGGCCTTTGCCAGGAATAAAAAATGGCCCTAAAATCTGTTGTACATGTTCTACCTAAACGTGGCTATTGCACAAATCATACAATATATTTTTTAGTTTTTTTTTAATAAAAACAATCCATCTGGAAAATTGGGTAAAAAGCAAGAATTACTATAGCAAGGCCAGCAGCTGCCTTACAACAAAGCTTTCTAAGCCAAATGAGATGCTGTTTGTTTGAATAACATGTATGAAATAATTGTCAGGGAGTAATTATATTTCCTCATAGTTTGCTGTAGATAGGCATTTGTGAATCACTAGCAGTTACAGTGTGTAACATCTGATTCTACTTTTGTAAAAAGAAAACTATATGAATTTGTAGGATTTGTGTATTTATCAAAACATACCTGCAAGGCTATACACCCAACAATGAACAGTAATCATGCTAGACAACATTCTGTTTTTACTTTGCATCCTTCTGTGTCATTTTAATGTTTTAAGATGAGTTTGTTAATTATTTTGTGATTAAAAACAAAAGCACTAAATAAAAATGTCATAAGACACCAAAAATACTATTAACAGTTACTAGATATGTTTCAACATTGTGCTGGTATGAATTTTTCGATCGTGGAAAAATCTGTACCTGACAATCCACATTCATTTATCTTATATTATTAAGCAAAAAATCAATAGGTTTTCTCTATAAGATTTTTTTTCCCTTTAAATTCTCCAGTGAATACAAACATGGCTTTTTACTGGGTAAAGGAGATATTAATGAATTTTTCCAGCTTTGCAACCTATTGAAATCCCTGCAATTAATTTCATTGTCTAAAACCATTCACTGTTATGATTTCCGAAAATGGAAAGCAAAAAAATAAAAAAACACAGTTTTAAACTGTAATAGCACTTTATCCTTGAATGAATTATTTAAAGTGTGTTCCTTATTTTGGTATTAAGAGAAATAAAGAGGAAGAGAATAAAAAGAAGTCTTTATACAGTCACTTTAATATCTGTATTTCTAAATAAAATAAGGCACTAGCTGAGATCCACTTACTGATGCTTAACACACTTTCTATTTCTGTTCCTTTGTATTTCTTCTGATTTTCAAACTGATTTATAAGAAGATCAGCAAGCATTTAGTCAAGAAATTAGGCTGCGGGTGAGGGCAATTTTCTTGGGTCCATAAAAAAATTCTCTACATGTTTTTGGACAAGACAACTAGAAACACAACATTTTTTTAAAAATCTTTTTAACATTTTTTTCTATAGGGCATGCATGCTCACTGGAGGGCCAGCACATAGCATGGTGGTTAAGGCACTGGAGAGAGAAAGAGAGAGAGAGAATGAGAAACTACCCCCCAAGGGGGATGGCCATGCCACAATCCCTTGTCTTCCATTTTCTTCTCAGGATTTTGGGCACACAACACACCCAGCATGTTTTGCAAGCTACCAGGTCCATGATTCAAACTGAGCAGTTGGTCATGTGGGATTCATCTGCTTTAAATACCATGCCACCAGCTGACCTCAAAACAAGACATTTTATCATAGAAATCAAATTATGAGAGAAACATTCTATAATTAGGATTAAATGAAATCTTGCATGTGAAATGGTTAACTTTTGGAATAGAAGTAAGTGCTCAATAAATAGCTTAATGGAGCTCAAATCAGAGATCAAGTCTAGAGAGATCAATTTAGGGCTTAGAAAAACTTGAAGACTTTTCAAATTCTCAACATAGAAAATATGGAGAGGGCTGAGAGCTAATTAAGTTCAAGTGTATCAATGAAAATAAGCAGAAACTTAAACCAGTGAATAAAATAGAAAAATACAGAAAAAAATTATAGACAATAATTTGGCTTATTTTTAAAACTCATCATGCCATGAATTCATAGGGAATAGGTTCCCAGTAGCTCAGGCTCCTTTCCATTGGTTCTCACAAAGTGTGCTTCTCTGGGTGGAGCAGGTTGGCGCTTTAGTTGAACCCATGTACTTTTCTCTTTCACTTCCATCTTTTTCTGGTCATTTTCCTTAATGTGTTTTAGAAAGCTATCTCTGCTCTTAGAATGTTTAATATGCTCAATACGTACATTCATTCTCTTGGCAAGAATCTTGCCCTTAACTTGTTTACAACAATGCCAACAGCACGCTGGATGACATTATAGGCTCTCCTAGTTTTGCCATGATAACAGTTTTCGAACAGTACCCATTCCCTTGATGTCTACGATATCACCTTTCTTATAGATATGCATGTATGTTGTCAAAGGAACCACTCCATGTTTTCTAAAAGACCTAGAGAACATATATTGGGTGCTTCTCCTCTTCCCCTTTCTGTTCATCATTTTGGTGAATTACTGGAAGATGGTAGTTCCAGGCAAAAGGGAATAAATAACTTTTATCTGTCATAACCTTGTAAAAGATGGGTGAGAGAAAGGGAATCAAGGGGGAAAAGAAAGAAGCAAAACATTTAAGGGACACAAAAATTAACAGTTATTTGATAATTGGACTAATATACACTGTATTCATGCTGGGAAAATTCATTTCCCATGCTGTAATGATATACAGTGATTGAATGTGTAAAAAAATTTGAAAAAGGTGGGTATGGTGGGACAGTAATAGAAGATAATTCTTTTCTGAGAATTAAGATGCAATGTGATGAAAGGCGGATGAATCAGCACTGAAATTTCAAGTGAGAAACACCAAAAAGGCACTCAGAGTAGATGCAAAATTTGAAATACTCAAATATCTACTCATGGGTTAAACTTTATTTAAATGGAATAGATAGGTATCCCAAAACTCATGTAAATTTTGGTGTGCAAATTTGAGATATAAATTAAGAGGGGTAACCAAGTAAAGTGAGAATATACTAGCCTTGGAGCCTAAACCCAGGGTATCTTTCCTAGCCAGCCACATAACATCGGGAAATAAAAAAAAGGGAGAGAGAGAGACCAGCTTAGGTTTAATTAACCCATGGAGGCAGGAAATAGTTCCATAGGTTTTCAACTCCTTGATTAAACTTCTCAATTGAAAAATGGCACACTGAGTGTCTTGGGTTCTAGTCTAGACTACTCTGCGTGTTAGGGTAGTTAGAAATTGGAGGGCGAGTAGATAGCATGGTGGTTAAGGCACTGGATCCCACATTATCAACTCTGCAGTTCATGTCCCAGACCCAGCAGCTTAGTCTCTGACCCAGCGGCTTGAAAAACACACCAGGCACATGTGTATGCATGCCCAAAGTCCTGTAAGAAGAATGGATTATGGCATGACCATCCCACTCCAGAGAGTTATTTCTCACTTTCCATCTCTCTCTGCCAAGCACATGCCCTATGGCAAAAATAAAAAATAAAAAATAAATTAAATAAAAAGGAAAAAATGGGTTGCAAAAAGAGGCAAACCTGACACACAAAGAAAGAACAAATGGCACCAGGATTACTGTCTCCCTCTTTGCCCTGGTACAACCATCACTTAAGATGACTTTAGTGTTCAAGAAGATGGACCATAGCCCCACAGTTCCTCTACCTCTTTCACTCCAGCCACCTTAACTTACCTCTGTATCAGAACCCTCCTCCCAGTGTTACATGCTGAACAGGAGCTTCCACTTCTCAAACTCCTGACACCAATCATCACCTGCACCACAAATCCTCCTGCACTCGCTCTCAGTCCTGTGCTCCCCATTTACCCTCTCCTGTTCTTTCTTTCCCTCCTATCTTCCTCTTTTCCTCTTCCTCTCTCTCTCTCTCTCTCTCTTTTTTTTTTTTTTTTTTGCTATAGGGTGCATACACTCACTAGAAAGACAAAGAGATAGAAATAGAAAGTGAGAAATCACCCCTAGGGGGGATGGCCACACCACAATCCTTTCTCCTCCATTCTCCTCTCAGGATCTTGGGCACGCATGCACACGTGCCTGGCATGAGTTTAAGCCACCGGGTCCGGGACTCGAACCACAGTCAGCTACATGGAAGTTCAGCGACATAGCCATTACACTTACTGCTGGTCCCGCCTCACCCTTTCAAATATATCTATTCTGCGACCTCATTCAGGTCTCCCAGTGCCTTGACCATTCTATTTCATCTATAAAGAGACTGCAGATGTAGTGAAAAGGAAACAGGTGTAGTGATTAAGAACAAGGATCTCAATTGTCAGCTCTGTCCCACAGGTCCCACAAATTCAGTGTGTACAATGGCAAAGTCATCGTTTTTTCCCTTGTTGCTCTTTCTAGGTTCCTTATTACTACAGAATTCTACCATCCATTTCATAGTTTATGACAGAAACCTTAGAGTAGGGTCTCTCGACATTAGCACAATCGATAGTTGAGGCTGAAAAAAAAAGAGTTAGACTCCGAAATCTGACCTTTGTATTACAGCAGTTTTAGCAACATTCCTGGCTCTGCCCAGTAGGTGCCAATAACTCTCTACCCACCTCAGTTGTGACAACAAAGAATGCCTTCAGTCATTGCCAAATATCCACTGGGAAGAAGAAAACTGCCCTCAGTTGAGAATCACTGACTTAAGACTATCCTTGTTTCTTCTATCTTATTTAAAAAACATTGCCAGCAATGAGCCCTAGTTAGTGTTTTTTAAATAATGAAATAGACTGTTCACTGAACACGTCCTGTATTAGTTCACCATGTTGGGTCTTTTGCACACATTGCGTCATGAATTCCTACATACTAGGACTTTTTTAGTGATTACCATGCCCATTTTAGATATGAGAAAATAGCTTTAGAGGGGTTTAGTAATTTGACAAAGGCCACACAGTGAATTTCTTCTTTTTTTTTTTTAAGGTTTTTGTCACAGGGTGCGGGCACTCACCAGAGAGACAGTGAGAGGGGAAGTGAGGGAGACACCTCCTGGAGGGGTAGCCATGCCGTAATTTCTTTTCCTTCATTCTCTGCTTGGGATTTTGGGCATGCCCACACACACACACACACACGCACACACACACACACACCCAGTGTGATTTTCAAGCTGTCATGTCTGGGACTTGAACTGCGATTAGTTATGTGGGAGTCTAATGCTTAACCACTATGCCACCTGGTGGCCCCAACACAGTGAATTTCTAACAAGAAAAGCATTTGAACTCACATTTGTTGGACATGGGAGCCTGTGCACTTTCCAATCATACTATACTGAGTCCTTTATCTCCCACTCTGCTCTTCCCCTTTCTCACAGCTTTGGTTCAAGATTTCTTCCTTTCTTGAGTATATTTTACTCAACACTACAGAGTCAAATTTTAATATCATTAAAGCTTTATTGTCACATAAAATCATAAGGAAAACTATTATAGGGTTTTTAACTCCCACCTAGCTACTTAACAGCACAGCAAATTCACAGTAAAAAAAGAAAACAATATCAAAATAATGAAAATCAATTGATTTAAAATTTATTCAACAACCTGGGAGAAGGCTGTGCACAATGTAGGCTCGTGAATGTTAATGAAACTGATTAGCATACCACACAGTAGTGTGTAATTTAATCACAGAATCACAGAGAAGATAATAAACTGTCATAGGCTATTTAATCAACCCAGTCTCTAGAGAAAACGGCATCTAAAAACTTTCCGTAAGACTGTTACATCGCCCATGAACACATTCTCCAGGGAAGGAGAATCAACAAGTTCCTGTGGTAAAACTTGTTCACTGTTGGTATATTTTTCCTTTCATAATCTAGGCCCCGGTTACTCAAGGTACAGAGCTTGCCATAAAAGCAGAGTTTCTGGCCCAACCCCAAATCTTCTGAATCAGAAACTGCATTTTAACAAGACCTCTAAGTCGTTTATGTGCACTTTAAAAATTTGAGATGCTCTGCTTTAAACCATAGGACTAAACCTACATAGGAAATGACTGCTTACAAGTCATGAACTAAGTTTGGTAAATATTGAACCAAAATGCCAAATAAAATTTAATTGTTCTCCTGGATAAATTAGAGGTTTTAGGAATAATCAATCAAGCCAAAAGATTTGCTAGTGTTTATTCTGTACTACCCCAAAATCCCCGAGATCAGAGGGAAAGTATCCAAGAACATGAGGTCAGGAGAGAGTGTTTCCTGAGTTGGTTTGCAAAGAAAGAAGGACCAGCTTGCACATTGTTTAGCCATAAGTTAAAGGAAAATGATGTTACAACACATGGGATTATTTATTACAGGTATTTCTTACTGTAGCAAATAAATTGTGTCTGAGAAAATGTCAAATTTCTGGGACCTCAATATCATTTCTTTAGTCTTTTTTTTAATCACTTCAAATATTGTTACTTTTGGTTCTTATTGCTTTTCAGTGATCAATGTTTCCTAATATTATAGCTTTAAATTTCTTTTCCAAAATATTTTCCTCTCAGAGTTATAGAAAAATCTATAAACAAGAACATAGCCCACAGACAAAAGGATATTTTCTATAAACAGATATCTTAACATCTTCTAATACATAGAATTTTTATTATGTGCCAAGCACTATATAGAATAAATAATTTTATTCTAACCAAAAATTCATAAAAGAACATATAAGGTAAGTCCTTATATGAAACACCTTAGTTATTGTTGATTAGTTTTTCCAAAGTCACATAAACAGTAAGTAGCAGGGCGAGTTCTGAGCCTATGTTCTCAACCACTATATTCCATTCCAGAACACAATCACCAGTTTGAAATAAATAACACATTGATGTTCTATAGTTCATCTTAATTTGGATGATAAGCTCCCATCTAACAGGCTCAATCTCAGAGCCTCTGCCATGCACACTGTCTAGCATTGTGCCAGTTCTAATATTATACATGCTTATCAACATTTGTGAGGTCTTCCTTGTCATTGGTCATCTTCCCATAGTGGCCGCTTCTAAATTACCCTTGCATCTATCCATGTAGTCCCATCAAGCTCCCTGGTCTGCTGCTTCTGTTCCACTAAAGTATATAAGAGCCTTTCTTGACGGGGTCATGTTGCCTGATGGCCCATAGGACCAGCCTTCCTGAATCCTGCCACATCTTGGATATGGACAAGGTAAAGGGAGGAATCATACAGCCACTCTCTCTGCCTAGCAATTCTTGCCCCTCCCCCTTTTTTTTCTTCAGAAAGTCAACAGGAAACTCTGAGGCAAGGAAGAACAAGGTGTACTGCTTGCTTGAATTAGAAAAAAAAAAAAAGGAAATATGTAAGACTATTCTACAGCAACACTTAAATCTTAGTCAATAAATAAATAACAATTAAAGGCATCAAGAGAGAAGTAGACCTGGCTCCATCAGAATGAAAGAAAACGTTACCTAGATTAACTTAGGTCTCAAGATGCTAAGATAAGCACGGCCTCTTTTAGGTTGGTGAGGAACAGCAGTAAACCAAGCAAGAGAAAGCAGTGATCTTCTTTTGCGAACATTCTACCCAATGTCATCAAGAGAAAACTAGGACTTGAACTCAAAGGAGATAAAACCATCTTGCCTGTGAGCTCAAGTGGTAAATCACTTGCGATGGTGGCCTGTCACTGAGGCTGCAATCACATAGCCCCTTCAACTCTGTACAGGTAGAGAGTCATGTCTTTCCAGAGATGATAAAAAGATCTGTGACCTATGATGACAAAATTTCTGATCACAAAAATGTCATAAAATGGTCATTTTTATTTATCTTCACAAACATGAAACTTAAGAACATTCCTACAGTAACTATAAGACCACCAAGTACAGAGTCCCTTATAAAGTCAAACTATAATGCATTGAAATATTACAATGACTAGAAACATGACTGTCTCCCTTGCAGTAGAAATAGAAGTATTCAAGAATTAGGAGATCAGCAGTTAGCATAATGGCTATGTCGCTGGACTCCCACGTAGTCGACTACGGTTCGCGTCCCGGACCCAGTGGCTTAGAACTCACGCCGGGCGCGTGTGCATGCGTGCCCAAGATCCCAGGAGGAGAATGGAGGAGAAGGGATTGTGGCATGGCCATCCCCCCTGGGGGGTGATTTCTCGCTTTCTGTCTCTCTGTCTCTGTCTGTCTGTCGAGTGCACATGCCCTATAGCAAAAACCTCTCAAAAAAAAAAAAAAGAATTAGGAGAAAGCTATTTGAATACTGCTGTACTGTTTATTGATATACCCCAAAATTCCAGAACAGTGCCTGCTCCATAGTACATAACAGACACATATTTGATGTCTTAATGAATAACTGAATAAGCCAAATAATGTACTGAGACTCTGACTTGGGCCTGGGTATGCAAAGACTCTTTAAAGAGCTAAAGATTCATCAATGTAATGTGCTGTGAGTCTCAGAGAAAAACAATTTCAGATTCACTATCTCACAGAGCTGGAGAGGAAAGCAAGGGGACATTCCTTTCATATCTCTACATTGCAACTCTGTCTTATGTGACTTCTATTCCTATGGTCACCTCATAATCTAAAATGGCAGCTCCAGAGCCACCCATCATCCCAACATTTCAACCAAAAACTAGAAGGAAAGGGAGGGTATGTGCTAGCTTGGAGAAAATTCCCAGAACTTCCACAATCATTATTCCATCAATCAGAACATAGCCAAGTGGACATATTTGGTGCAACAAGTGCTGGTAAAAATGTTGACTTTTTTTTCTTGACAGTTGCATGTCCTTACACTTTTTTATACTATAGCAAAAGAGAATAAATATTGGAGAATAGTAACAGTCTCTGCCCCAAGCAGTTAAATGTAAGTGAGCCCAAAATACTAAGAAAGACCCTTGGATTTCTGAAATCCTTCTCCCCAAAGTACTCCTCATTTACATATAACTCAACTGATAACAGGAAAACCATGTGCTACTACTTTATGAAGGCAGATGAGGCCATTCTAAATGACTATTGTTATTATAGTGACTCTCACTTTGAGTGCTTACTGTATGCCAGTCACTGTAAAGAATAGCTTTTGCCATTATCCTATTTAATGCCTACAACATGCCTATGATATTGGTGCTAAATCCAAGGCCTTCAGAGATTTCTTAAATAACTTGCTAATAATCAGAATAGAACTTCATAGATTTTTTCAGTCCAAGATCATGAGTCTATGTGGCCAACCCAAGATTGGATGTTCAGTCCAAGAAGAACCATAAATGTGCTTGAAAAATCATGAGTCTATGTGGCCAACCCAAGATTGGATTAATGAGTAAAGACCCACTCCCCAAGAGCCAATTCATTCAGGCTGGCAAATGGTGTGGTGGTTAAGGTTCTGGACTCTTACATGGCTAACCATGGTTTGAGTCCTGGACCAGGCAACTTGCTTTCTCATTCTCTTTCTCTCTCTCTCTCTCTCTCTGACCAAATAAATAAATAAGTATAGTTAAATAAATATTTTTTAAAAATGATCTAGTCTACCTATTTGATCCAAACAATAATTTATTTAAAAAACATTGTTTTAAGAATTTATTATCCATGAAGTATTCTGGCCTGTGGGGATACAGAGTGAGAAAAAAAAATAAAAACATGGAGTTCAGACTTACGGGTGGTCTAAGTCATTAATCCAAGAATTTCCAAGCTAACTATGATGACTGCCACAAAATAAATTTTTGTCGTAGTCTGATGGCATAAAACTCAAGGATGTGGCCTAATCTGCCAGATCTGAGAGGTTTCCTTGAGGAAGAGACATTTCAATTGATATCTGAGAGCTGATGAGGGCCAGTAGAGGCTGAAAACATTCTGGGCTCAAAATACAACACACACCAAGGACCTGAGGAGACAAGGTAGATGGCATAATTAAGGAACAGAAACATGGCAGAGATGGTTAGATTGAACAATTGGCAAAAGACGAACCTATAGGGCTAGATGGGGACCTGATTATGAAGGCCATTGAAAAGATATATGCCTAATAACAGCTAGAACTCTATCGACATGTTTTAACAAGAAATGGTGGGATAGAGGTAGGGGAGCCTGTGGGAGAGGAGCCTGATGCAATTTGTTTTGCATTTTCTTGAGGGAAGAATTACATCTCTCTTGTTCCCCATTGTTTCCCTTGCACATATTAGGCACTACATGTATTTGTGAGATAAATTAATATATGAATAAAGAACTTTTGGGACTATAACCCTGGCTACAGAATGGAGAATACTGAGTGGGAAGAAAAGCATGAAAATACAAGGGAGGCCATTTAAGCAGCTATTCTAGAACTAAATAAAAGGACCTGGTGCAGGACTGAAAGCAGACAGGGAGAATAGAAGGTATCAGAATAGCTTCTGGGTTTCTGGCATAAGCCACTGGGCAGATGACAGCCCCATTCATTGAGACTGGGAAAAGGGCCAGCTTTGCGGAGGAAAGTCACATCACGTCACTAGAAATAGTTCCCATTTATATAACCACAATCTGTGAATTCTGTCAACAAAGGTAGGAGGAAATAATGAAAGTACATCCGAATGAGCCCAAATTGCAAATATGGAGCTAGTAGTAGTCCTAGGTCTACCTGACCCTGTCCAGTTCCTTTAGTTTTGACATGCATCACTAGAAGTTAAAATAAAATCTCCTTGTGGACACTTAGCTTCAACATTCGTGCAATGGTGATACAAGGCTCAAATATGTCTGAAGTCAGTCTATGCTAATTGGATATATAATGCAGGTCAAGTTATTCAAAGAACATTGCTTGGTAACAGTAAAAGTGGTATGAGCTGAAGGCATGTGTCTAACATTTTTGAAAAATAGATCTAGTGGACTTAATCACCTCACTGAACTGGCAAAAACCTACTAAATCACCAAAAGGGTTATGGCTCATTATATTCCTTTCACATCTTCCCGATTTCTACCACAACCACAATTACCAAAAACAAACAGAAAAGTACAGAGAGACCAAAGGGTGGTTCGAACAATTCATTATATCCCAATGACACTTCATTTGATCTGAGATACCTTGACACCAGACTTGGTAATACAATCTAGCCTAGGAAGGGAAACTTAGGATACAGTAATCCAAGACACATGAAATGAACTATTTCATAACCTGAGAGATTACTAATATACTTTAAAATCCTAAGTCTACAGTCCATACATACAAGAATCTGTCTAAAATAAGAAATGATGTTAAAATAGCTTTACCACTGACATCCTTCTTTATCCTTTTATAAGACAGTAATTTTCCAAAACCAAACTCTCATGGTTTCCCTGAGGTAAGAATGATTGACAGTGTTTTACACTACAGATGGCTGAGCAGATGTGTGCATAGGTATGATACCTCACTGCAGACAACCTGGCCAATCAGGGAGGAGCTGAGAAGC
The DNA here is from genome assembly GCF_000334495.1 of Tupaia belangeri chinensis. Lineage (NCBI taxonomy): Eukaryota > Metazoa > Chordata > Mammalia > Scandentia > Tupaiidae > Tupaia > Tupaia belangeri. Next base: position 1,308,412 of record NW_006159736.1, read on the forward strand.
GCACTCTGAAGCAATTATAAATTCTATGCAGGGAGATCAGAGATCCAACTTGTATAGAATAGTCCCATGTTCAGCCATCTTGGAATGCAAAATTAGGACATTGTTGAGCCTAATAAGGTATTGTCTTCATCCACAACTAATATTACCATTCTTATGAGTTCTACCAGAAATTCTTTTGTTTATACAAAATTAAAGGTTAAGAGCATAGTCGTGGATACAAACAGAACTGTTGTTGAATCTCTGCTCTGCTTATAAAACTGCTCAACTGCTTTAATTTTCAGGTATCTCTTTTAGAATATGATGTAATATTTCCTACTTTGCAGGAATGTCATGAGTATAAGTGAGGCAAAGTATTTATTGAGCACAATGTTTGGCACATACCAACAACAAAGAGAATATTAGTATTATAATTGAATACATCAGTGACCTGCAAATTATTGCACAAAAATACTTCATCATTTCTCTGAATCAAAAGTAATAAGATCTAGCATAGTAAATCTTGAAAATTCCTACCAAAGCAGAGGATATAGCATAATAATTTTTAGAATTATAGTTTAAAACAAACTGCAAGAATTATTTTTTTAATTCCCCTTAGTATCTTTTTCAAAAGTGCCAAGTTATTTGTTATATTCCATAGTGTTATATTCTCATATTTGAGATTTGAATTAATTATTTAATTTAGGAAGATATGATATCTTACTGTTTTACTCCTTGGTGAGGTTCTCTGCCTACTTTTAAGAAGCACAATAAAGAAGGAACAAGAACATTGAGCCATGTAAGTGCTTAGCAATGTTGCAGGATAAAAAATTAAATACACAAAAATCAATTATATTCTATATACTAGCAATGAGCAAGTCAAAGCTGTAAATTATAAAACAATAGTACTTATAAAAATATTAAAATATAAAATAATAAGGGATAAATTTGTCAAAAATGTGTAAGATATATACTGCAAATAACAAAATACCACTGAAATACTCTGAGAGATATATGCACAAATGGAGAGCTATACCATATTTATGGACCAGAAGACTCAGTGTCGTTCAGATGTCAGTTCTCCATAAATTGATCTATAGAGTCAACATAATCACAATCAAAATTCCAGTAAGCTTTTTGTGTTAGAAATTGACAAACTACTAAAATCAACAAAGAAATGCAAAGGACCTAGAATAACCAAAATGACTGAAAAGACAAACGAAGTTGGAAGACTAATACTATGTGTCTTCAAGACCTATTGAAGGAACCAATAGTTAGCATAATGGCTATGTTGCTGGACTCCCATGTAGTCAACCACGGTTTGCGTCCCAGAGCTGGTGGCTTAAAACTCACATCGGGCACATGTGCGTGTGTGCCCAAGATCCTGAGAGGAGAATGGAGGAGAAAGGATTATGGCATGGCCATCCCCCCTGGGGGTGATTTCTCGCTTTCTGTCTCTCTGTCTCTGTCTGTCTGGCGAGCACACACTCCCTATAGCAAAAACCTCACAAAAAAAAAAAAAAAAAAGACCTATTGTAAAGCTATGATAGAGAAGGCAGGTGGTATGGTGATTAAGGTGTTGGACTCCCACATAGCTGATCATGTTTTGAGCCTGGAGCTGGCAGCTTGTTTTCTCCCTTTCCCTCTTTGTCTCTCTGGTCAAGTTAAAATAATAATAATAATAAATAAAATTGAATAAATATTTCTTTTAAAAAAGGAAAAGCTATAGTAACCAAGAGAATTGGTATTGATGGCAAGATAGACAAACTGGAAAACCTATTTGTAGAAAAAAGTAACATTAGTGAAAAATTAATAAATAATAAGTATGTAAAGACAACAAAAAACAAGAAGAAAGAACACAATTCATTTTGATTCTTATTTCATACTTCATACAAATATTATCTCAAGTGGATCATAGACATATATGTAAAATTGAGCATTTTAAAATTTCTTTTTTCTTTTTTTGGGGGGAGAGGTTTTTGCTATGGGACACGTGCGCTTGCCAGACAGACAGAGAGAGACATAGAGACAGAAAGCGAGAAATCACCCCCCAGGGGGGATGGTCACGCCGCAATCCCTTCTCCTCCATTCTCCTCTCGGGATCCTGGTCACACACGTACACGCGCCCGGCGTGAGTTTCAAGCCACTGGGTCTGGGACACGAACCGCGATTGACTACGTGGGAGTCCAGCGACATAGCCATTATGCTAACTGCTGGTTCCCAGCATTTTAAAATTTCTATAAGAAAGTCTTCGTGACTTTGAATTGGGCAAAGATTTCTTTTTTTTTTCTTCCATACATTCAATCACATTATACAAAATGGATATTTCAACAGGTGACCATATCTCCCTAGTACTGTTGATAAAACTACGAAATATCTTCAACAGATAATACCACACCTCTTTGTGCCATTAATGCTTTGCCTCAAAAGCATAATAGATATACTAACAAAGAAAAAAATGATAAATTGGACTTCACCAAAATTAAGACATTTTGCTCTTCAAAGGACATTCTTAAAAAAATAAAGTCAGAGGGTCAATGGATGGTATAGTGGTTAAAGCGCTGGACTCCCATGTGGCCAAACGCAGTTTGAGTCCTGGACCTAGAGGCCTGAAACTCATGGCAGTGTGTGTGCATTCATGCCCAAAATCCCTAGAGAAGAATGGAGGAGAAGGGACTGCAGCATGGCCATTCTCCTTGGGGTGATTTCTTGCTTTCTGTCTCTCTCTCTCTCTCTACTCTCTGTCTCTCCAGCAAGTACAAGTGCCCTAAAGCAAAAAAAAAAAAAAAAACCACCTCTTAAATAAACTATTTAATTTAATTTACTGAAAGAATAAAGTCACAAATAAGGAGAAAATAATTGCAAAGCATAGAAGAGGTTTTCAAAAAGTTCATGGCAAGTGTATATTATAAAAATTTATATATGGGTTTTATTTATTTTTGCAACAAAAAACCCTTATTTTTAATTCTATCTTTCTGTGAACTTTTTGAAATTCTGTCATATATTTAATAATACCTATATCCAAAGCATATAAAAAACTCAAAATCTTACAAAAAGAAAATGAACAAACCAATGAAAACTGAACATGGGCCAGATAGTGGCACAGTTGTAACACAACTGCACCCCTGGGAAAGAGCCTGCCTTCACGTCTTGGGACTTCACTGAGCACACCAAATATGGGTGTATGTCCATGATCTCAGCTGGTTAAACTAGGAGTGGATGGCAGCACTGAGACTCTGGTAAGGGAGCCGTCTATTGTTTCTTTCTCTCCCTCTCTCTCTCTCTTTTCCTTTTTTCTATTTCTCTCTCTCAAGGAAGATTTTTTTTATTTTAATATATTTCAAGTGTAATAATTAACTACAAATCACTTATTTATTTTATACATTCAGTTACTGTATATCATTACAGCTTGCAAAATGAATTTTCCCAGCACAAATGCACTGTATATTAGTTCAGTTAAATATATTATCATATATGTTATTATCAACAGATAATTTTCCATTTTGTGTCCCTTAGTCAACCATGTGAGATCCAGTCTTGATAACCCCAAGTCATAAGCTGACCCTGTAATTATTTTTTAAGAAAATAATACAAATTATAGTAACAAAATTAGAAACAGGGCCTTAAAAAGGGCCAGCACAAGTCAGGGATTCTATAGCTCATTTCATTAATTTCTTGGTTAATTTACTTCTATGTGGAGCATAATTATATATGACTAAGATTTTGAATGCAATAATTTCCAAATAGATAAGACAGAGAATTATGGAACTAATAGTCAAGTGTCATTTGTCAGTAGACCATTAAGTTTCCAATGATTTTCAGTTTATAGCCAAAAAAACTCATATATATTCAAACCATAAACCATTTAAAGGTCACATCCATGTCTTACAGAAAACTTCAAAACAACAAAAATAACACAGTTAATATTTTTTCAACCTATTGAAAATTTCCTCCTGCTTTAAAAAAATTCCTTTTGATAAATTCATTTTTATTTAAGCCTTTCAAAATTACTTGTAATTCTTTGGTAACTTTATTATAAAAGTATAAGGACATACTCATTCAGAAAAGAGTATATTAGATCCCAGTTAGCAGGTGCATGAGACCAGGGAGGGGGATGGGAAAGCTACTATAATAACACTGTGTAAAATCAGGAGTTTTGACCTGTTTACCACTGAATCCCTCATATCTACTACCTTTCAGATATGAACCATGAGGAGAACTGCCTTGTATTGTGCCTGAGCCAGATCCTATGAGAAGTCCTTCACAGACAATATTCCTCTCAACATTTCTCTTGGGGAGTCGATACTTTCACCTTTTCTAATAAGTAAGCTGAGGCTTAGTTTGACTAGGTAACTTACTCAGAATCGCATTAATTATTAAGTGCTCCAGTCTGATACTACTGTTTTTCAGGAGGATCTCAGTAAGTATTAGTGGTAGGCATACTTACTTGAATGGAAGAAAGAAAGGAAAAGAGAAGCAGAGGTAGAGAGGAGCGATGGACCAAGTAGACAAGAGCCCATAGCATTCAGCTACAAAAATCCATGTCCCTAGGTGAACAATTGATGAGAGCACTCTAGCATTTTTGTTTCAGTCAACCAGTTTCCTAAGCAAGTGTCAGGATAGGCCTACGTACCAACAATTCTTTTCATGCTCTTTACATTTATTTTGCACCATTCTCTTGCTTTTCTTCTCCAACATACTGGCATATCTCCATACACCCCAAATGTGGTCATTTGTAATTAATGCTCCCTTTGCTTAGCACACCCTGGTCCTTACTACTTCTACCACAACCCTTACTCTGGTCAATCCTGACATCTCCCAAAATGCAGGTTAAAACCCTGAGATAATGTTAGCCTACATCACCCCAGAACAAAGTTCAGGTTCTGTAGTATATCGCTCAATAATTATAATGCTTAGTTGCAATTAATTACATTTATTAGTAGCAAAGAACCAGGTTGTCTTGTGTGTGTGTGGTCCAGCTAACCAGAATACTTTCCTCTGTGGCTCCTCCATCCCAACATGGGATGATGATGATTGTCAGAGAAAAGAAGCAAGATCACATGGGCACAGTTCTGTACACAGCCTGCAGTGATGAGGATTTTTTTTTAATTAAAAAAAAAAAGCAGAGAGAGTCTTTGCAGATGTGATTGAATTAATGATTCTGAAATGGGCAGATTATCCTGGATTTATTAGGTAGGCCCTAACATAATTATATATCTTTATAAGAGGGAAGAAAAGGCAGATTGTGCCACATAGAAGCGAAGCAAATGTGACTATGGAGATAGAAATAGAAGGGCCACAGCAACAGATCAAGAAACGCCAATAGTAATCAAAAGTTGGAAAAGGCAAGGGGAATCCCCCGCCTGCCCAAACTCTAGAAGGAGAGTATTCCTGCCAACACCTGATTTTGAACCTTTGGCTTCCAGAGATGTAAAAGTATAAATTTCAATCGTTTTAAGTTACCAAGCTAGTAGTAATTGATTACAGCTGGTGTGGAAATCTAATACAAATAATTTAGCCATCTTAACCATCAGTCCACTGGCTAGCCCATTTTCTTGTTTCTTTCAGTAGATGTAAATTCACAGCAGTAGTCAATCACAAGTTTCTACTTGCTAAAATCCAGTTAACTGGGAAGTCACAAGAATTAAACCTGATAGCAATGTTCCTATATCATATATGATTACCATTTTTTTAAATGTATAGTTTTGTGTATTATAATAGATGAAAGCTGATACCAAAATTATATACATTGATTTTAAGTAGCCATGTGACAGACCTGGACATGTCATTAAGGTGCATCTGCAGTATAGAATCTAAAAATCCTACAAACCCTGATTCTGTCAGTCAGATTTTCAGGGTAAACTTTCTTCATGCCTAATCTCCCTTTTTAAAAATAATCATCAATGGGTCAGCAAAGGAGAGTATCATGCTTTAACAAATTGTTTAAGAGATAAAATAAATTTATTAACTTCCCTCTCCCAAAAAAAGAAACCTAATACAAATAGAAATGCTACAGTAGTGACCATGGGTAAATTACTTAATCTGTGCTTCAGATCACACAGCTGTTAGAGATATTAATAGTAATCTTATTACATAAGGTTGTTAACAGGATTAAATAAACCAAGTGCTTGAAGTAGTATTTGGCACATTCTAAGACATTCAGCAATTACCCATCATTGTTTCCTTGGTTGGGCCATAAGAAAGAATTCTTGGGAACCAGCAGTTAGCGTAATGGCTATGTCGCTGGACTCCCACGTAGTCGACTGCGGTTCGTGTCCCGGACCTGGTGGCTTAAAACTCACGCTGGGCACGCGTGCGTGCGTGCCCAAGATCCCGAGAGGAGAATGGAGGAGAAGGGATTGCGGCGTGACCATCCCCCCTGGGGGGTGATTTCTTGCTTTCTGTCTCTATGTCTCTCTCTGTCTGTCTGGTGAGCGCACGCGCCCTACAGTGAAAATCTCTCCAAAAAAAAAAAAAAAAAGAAAGAATTCTTGTCTTGCTTACCATATTACCTGGCCCAGGACTGAGACCGAAGTTCAGGTGTTAAAAGGTGTGCCAATCTGAGTAAGAACTGATGACTGAGCTAAGTCATCTAAGCTTCTGAATACATTCTCCCTTATTTTTCCTTAAGGGTATAATTGGCCCAGGCCCCAGGGCAAAGCTGGTATATCAGACAGCTGGGAGTCTCCAGCTCCAGAAAACAGGGCTACTAAGGCAAGAAATCCTTAATAGGTTCTTACATAGTAAAAACTTCATAAGATGCCAAAGGGGCCCCTACCCCACTTGTCTTTGGACTCTCAGGTGAGTTTCTTGGGACTTTGAGATGACCCTGTGCTCTTCCCCACCCCATTCCAACACTCATTCCAGGGAAAGGCCTTGCTATCAGGCAGGCCACCTGCCACTGGAAGGCTTTGTGGTTGGGCCAATGGCTTATCCCCTCCCCTACTTGCCTTTGAACTCTCAGGACTTTGGCATTTTCTATAGCAGGCTGTGCAATCTCTCTTCTGTTCTTTCATTGAAGCTCAATGGCTCAGTTTCAGGCACACCTATCTCTAGCAATAGGAAAGACTTTGGGTCATCCAGGAACAATGATAACATTAAAAGGTGCTGGTGAGCAACGGGAAGGCAGAGTGGAAGAGAGATCACAAACTGCCTACTCCCACATGTCTTTGAATGCTCAGAAATACCTTGAAGAATTTAGGAAGGAACGTATAGATCATCAGATGACTAGAAACCATTGCAGAAGCACAAGAAATATGAGCAAACAACAAAATCCTCATTACTCACAGACAACACAGTGGAACTCGTGGAAATGTCAGATAAACAAGTTCAGAATATTTATAATGACCAAACTAAATGAGATCCAAGAGAAAAGAGACAATGAGCTCCAGGAGGTGAGGCAGTCCTTTCACAATTTGAAATAAGAAATAGACACCATAAAAAAGAATCAAACAGAATTGGCAGAAATGAAGAATATGATACAGGAAATTCAAACTTCCCTTGAAAGTATTAAAAGTAGATTAGATCATGCAGAAGATCGAATCTTGAACATAAAAGACAAAAACCTCTGACCTAGAAAAAATTATCAAAAAGATTCAAAAAATAACCAAGAAAAATGAGGATAATAAACAAGAAATACTAGATAACATCAGGTGCCGAAACATCTGGATAATTGGTATCCCAGAAGGAGAAGAAAATAATAAGACATTGATAATTTAATCCATGAAATCCTAGAAGAAAACTTTCCAAACCTAGAGAGGCATTCAAATATCCAAACCCAAGAAATACATAGGACCTCAAATAGACTCAAAGTAAGATGATCTTTTCCAAGGCACATCATAGCCAGACTGGTCAAAACCAAGACAAGACAAAGAAAATACACTAAAATTGGCAAGAGAGAAACGTCAAGTTACTTACAAATATTATCCCATCAGGCTAACATCCGACCTCTCATCAGAAACAATGTAGGCATCAAAAGAATGGGGAAATATAGTCAAAGTGTTAAATGAAAAACAGTTTCAACCAATAATACTATACCCAGCAAGATTATCCTTCAGATGGGGCAAAAAGATAAAAAATGTTCTCGGATAATCAAAAGCTGAAAGAATTTACCAACTCTAGACCAGCTCTTCAAGAAGTTCTGAAGGGAATGCTATACCATGAAAACTAAAAAATCAGACAGATAAAATCAGACAGATAGATATAAAAGAACAAAAAACTATCAAGATAATTGCTCACTTAATGATAGGAACAGGTCTGGAAGTATTGATAATAAGATTGAATGTTAATACATTAAATTATCCAATCAAGAAACACAGACTGAATGGATGAAAAAACAGAAACCTTCTATCTGTTACCTACAAGAAACACACCTTATGGATAAAAACATACAGAGACTAAAAGTGAAAGACTGAAAAAAGATATTCCCTGCAAATGGAAATCAAAAAAAGGACTGGAGCTGCAATACTGATTTCAGGCAAAAGTAGGCTTTAAGACATAAACTGTAAAAAGAGACAATTATATAGTAGTAAATGGGCTAATTCAGCAAGAAGACATAATGCTTAATACCTATGCATCCAACACAGGAACACCTAAATATGTGAAGGAAAGATTGCTAAACTAAAAGGAGGGATAGGTTGCAACACTATAATTGTTTGGGAACCTCCATTTTGTTTTCCACAGAGGTTGTACTAATTTACATTCCCACAAACCATGTAGGAGGGTTTCCTTTTCATCACAGCCTTGCCAGCACTTGTTCTTTATTTTTTTATCCTAGCCACTCTAATTGGGGTTAAATGATATCTTGTGCTATTAATTTGCATTTCCTTTATGAAAAGACTCTTTAAAGACCTTTTTAGAAGAAAGTTTTTTCTAATTTTTTAATCTTATTTTATTTCAAGTTCTTATATACATTGAATCACATCATTTAGTTTGCAAAGTGAATATTCTAACATGTTTACATTTCTCCCCAGTTCAGTTGATAATACTATAAAGTTATCTTCAACAGATAATACCCCATTTTCTTTGTCCCATTAATGCTTTGCCTCTCCATTTTTCTCATAAATGTTTTTTCCTCAGACTATTCCTTCACCCTCACTCTTCCCACACTATATCTGGTATTATTCACAACACTTTACTGTGTTTCTATATCCTTTAGTTATTCAGTTATGGTCATAGAGTGCAGAAACTCAGTATATATTAAGTGGGGACATACGATGTCTCTCCTTCATAGCCTGGCTTGCTTCACTCAGTAGTGAATCTTCCATATTTAAATCTTCCTTGGAGAGTTTCCTATTCAATTCATTCACCCATTTTTAAATTGATTACTCATTTTTTTTATGAGTGAACTGCTGGAGTTCTCTATAAATTCTGATTACAAGTTCCTTGTCAGGAATAATTTGCAAATATTTTTTCACATTCCAAATGTGCTTTCACTCTAATTATTGTTTTCTTTGATATGAGGAAGGTTTTTAGTTGATGTAATCTCACTTGTCTATTTTGGGGATTATTGCCTGTACTTTAGGGGTTTTATTTAAGTAATCTTTGCTTACTCCAATGTCTTCAAGAGTTTCCCCCAGGTTTTCTATCAGTATTTTTTATAGTTGGAGACTTCACATTTAAATCTTTGATCAATTTTGAGTTGTTTCTTGTTAATAGTGATTTTTGTTCATCAGTTTCATTTTCCTGCAAATGGATATCCAATTCTTCTAGTACCACTTTCTGAAAGGCCTTTCTTTTCTCCACTACATTATTTTGTACTTTTTGTCAAAGATCAGCTGGGTAATCATGTACTTTTAAGTGATGTAAAGAAATGAAAAAATTTAAGGAAGCTAGCTGGGCATCCTGGAACAAATGCAGATTAGATTTAGAACAGAGTCTTGGTGATGGGATTAATGTGATCAATTTTATTTTCATTTTTTTACCTTTATTATCATTATAAGTGAAAATCCCAAGAAAGACAAAGTTCAGTTCAAGGATTAAAAACTCTCATTTTTTCTTTAATTATTTTTTAAGAGGCTTTTGCTATAGGGCATGTGCACTCGCCAGAGAGAGACAGAGAGACAGAAAGCGAGAAATAACCCTCCAGGGGGGATAGCCACGCCCCAGTCCCTTCTCCTCTCGGGATCTTGGGCATGCACGCACACGCGCCCGGAGTGAGTTTTAAGCCACCGGCTCTGGGACACGAACTGCGGTCGACCACATGGAAGTCCAGTGACATAGCCATCACGCTAACTGTTGGTCCCTCATTTTACTGAGGCATAATGCTTTTTTTTTTTTTTTTAGTATTTTTATTACATTTTTTATTTAAATTTATTTATTTACATTCATTCACTATATATCATTATAGCATACAAAATGAGATATTTACATCCAGAATATACTGTATATTGGCTCGATCAAGCACGTCAGCATACGTGTTATTGTCAACAAATAATTTTCCATTTCTTGTTTCCTGTATATTTTGCTTTTTTTTCCCATCCTTGGTTTCCTATCTCTCATCTTCTGCCATCTCCCACCCTCCTCCCACACTGTTTCTGGTATCCATGGTTGCTTTCTATGCCTTTTTTTGCCTTACATCTTATTGATTCACTAAAGATCTTAATTAATCTAAATATTTTCAATAGCAAGCACATCTGATATATACATATCCATGAACACAAGTCTGACTTTAGGCATAAACCTCAGTGAGTAGAATGAACATACTATAAAGTAGCACCTAGTTGGGGCTATAAAGTTTACTGCAGCCATCAAATAGGTATTTTTAGTGCATTTTTTAATTTCAAGAAAAACAGTTTCTGTGGGTTTCTTTTTTCTCCTGAAACATTTTTTAATTAATTAATTTGCATTCACTCCCCAGCATCATCACAGCATACTGAATGTGATTTCCCATCCAGAATATACTGCATAGTGCTTAATCATGCATGTTACCATCAATAATATTCCATTTCTAGTTTTATATATATATATATATATATATGCGTGTGTGTGTGTGTGTGTGTGTGTATGTGCGTGTGTGTGTATATACATATGTGTGTGTGTGTGTGTATATATATATTACCGCTATTTCTGACCCTCTGCCCTTTCTCACCCTCTTCTCACGCTATCTCTGGTGTCTACAGTTGTCTTCCATTCCTTCCCTCTGCCACATTTTATTGATCACACAATTTCTTAAATAATCTAACTACTTTCAATAGCATGTTCCGCTGGTAATTTCAAGAAAAGCAGTTTTAACTTTAATAAATCAAAGAAACGCTAAGGAAATTTGCTTAAAACTTAAAGCCAGGAAACAGGTTAGGATTCTGTTCAAATAGTAGGTACGTGAACCTATTGACAGCTCAAG
>NW_006159736.1:1322355-1325877 GCF_000334495.1 Tupaia belangeri chinensis
AAAACCAAAAAAATATTCTCTATCCCCTAAGGGAAAAGAAGAATCCCTCATCATCCACAGATAGTACAGTAGAACTCATGCAAATGTCTGATAGAGAATTCAGAATATTCATAGTGACAAAACTAAACGAGATCCAAGAGCTGAGAGATAATGAACTCCAGAAGATGCAGGAGAAAAGGGACAATGAGTTCCAGAAGGTATTGAAGTTCTTCCATCATCTGAAAGGAAATTCACACCATAAAAAAGAATCAAACGGAGTTACTAGAGATGAAAGCTGCCTTTCAGGAAATTCAAACTTCCCTTGAAAGTATTAAAAGTAGATTAGATCATGCAGAAGATCGAATCTTGAACATAAAAGACAAAAACCTCTGACCTAGAAAAAATTATCAAAAAGATTCAAAAAATAACCAAGAAAAATGAGGATAATAAACAAGAAATACTAGATAACATCAGGTGCCGAAACATCTGGATAATTGGTATCCCAGAAGGAGAAGAAAATAATAAGACATTGATAATTTAATCCATGAAATCCTAGAAGAAAACTTTCCAAACCTAGAGAGGCATTCAAATATCCAAACCCAAGAAATACATAGGACCTCAAATAGAATCAACCTAAGATGATCTTTTCCAAGGCACATCATAGCCAGTCTGGTCAAAACCAAGACAAGACAAAGACAATACACTAAAATTGGCAAGAGAGAAACGTCAAGTTACTTACAAATATTATCCCATCAGGCTAACATCCGACCTCTCATCAGAAACAATGTAGGCATCAAAAGAATGGGGAAATATAGTCAAAGTGTTAAATGAAAAACAGTTTCAACCAATAATACTATACCCAGCAAGATTATCCTTCAGATGGGGCAAAAAGATAAAAAATGTTCTCGGATAATCAAAAGCTGAAAGAATTTACCAACTCTAGACCAGCTCTTCAAGAAGTTCTGAAGGGAATGCTATACCATGAAAACTAAAAAATCAGACAGATAAAATCAGACAGATAGATATAAAAGAACAAAAAACTATCAAGATAATTGCTCACTTAATGATAGGAACAGGTCTGGAAGTATTGATAATAAGATTGAATGTTAATACATTAAATTATCCAATCAAGAAACACAGACTGAATGGATGAAAAAACAGAAACCTTCTATCTGTTACCTACAAGAAACACACCTTATGGATAAAAACATACAGAGACTAAAAGTGAAAGACTGAAAAAAGATATTCCCTGCAAATGGAAATCAAAAAAAGGACTGGAGCTGCAATACTGATTTCAGGCAAAAGTAGGCTTTAAGACATAAACTGTAAAAAGAGACAATTATATAGTAGTAAATGGGCTAATTCAGCAAGAAGACATAATGCTTAATACCTATGCATCCAACACAGGAGCACCTAAATATGTGAAGGAAAGATTGCTAAACTAAAAGGAGGGATAGGTTGCAACACTATAATTGTTTGGGAACCTCCATTTTGTTTTCCACAGAGGTTGTACTAATTTACATTCCCACAAACCATGTAGGAGGGTTTCCTTTTCATCACAGCCTTGCCAGCACTTGTTCTTTATTTTTTTATCCTAGCCACTCTAATTGGGGTTAAATGATATCTTGTGCTATTAATTTGCATTTCCTTTATGAAAAGACTCTTTAAAGACCTTTTTAGAAGAAAGTTTTTTCTAATTTTTTAATCTTATTTTATTTCAAGTTCTTATATACATTGAATCACATCATTTAGTTTGCAAAGTGAATATTCTAACATGTTTACATTTCTCCCCAGTTCAGTTGATAATACTATAAAGTTATCTTCAACAGATAATACCCCATTTTCTTTGTCCCATTAATGCTTTGCCTCTCCATTTTTCTCATAAATGTTTTTTCCTCAGACTATTCCTTCACCCTCACTCTTCCCACACTATATCTGGTATTATTCACAACACTTTACTGTGTTTCTATATCCTTTAGTTATTCAGTTATGGTCATAGAGTGCAGAAACTCAGTATATATTAAGTGGGGACATACGATGTCTCTCCTTCATAGCCTGGCTTGCTTCACTCAGTAGTGAATCTTCCATATTTAAATCTTCCTTGGAGAGTTTCCTATTCAATTCATTCACCCATTTTTAAATTGATTACTCATTTTTTTTATGAGTGAACTGCTGGAGTTCTCTATAAATTCTGATTACAAGTTCCTTGTCAGGAATAATTTGCAAATATTTTTTCACATTCCAAATGTGCTTTCACTCTAATTATTGTTTTCTTTGATATGAGGAAGGTTTTTAGTTGATGTAATCTCACTTGTCTATTTTGGGGATTATTGCCTGTACTTTAGGGGTTTTATTTAAGTAATCTTTGCTTACTCCAATGTCTTCAAGAGTTTCCCCCAGGTTTTCTATCAGTATTTTTTATAGTTGGAGACTTCACATTTAAATCTTTGATCAATTTTGAGTTGTTTCTTGTTAATAGTGATTTTTGTTCATCAGTTTCATTTTCCTGCAAATGGATATCCAATTCTTCTAGTACCACTTTCTGAAAGGCCTTTCTTTTCTCCACTACATTATTTTGTACTTTTTGTCAAAGATCAGCTGGGTAATCATGTACTTTTAAGTGATGTAAAGAAATGAAAAAATTTAAGGAAGCTAGCTGGGCATCCTGGAACAAATGCAGATTAGATTTAGAACAGAGTCTTGGTGATGGGATTAATGTGATCAATTTTATTTTCATTTTTTTACCTTTATTATCATTATAAGTGAAAATCCCAAGAAAGACAAAGTTCAGTTCAAGGATTAAAAACTCTCATTTTTTCTTTAATTATTTTTTAAGAGGCTTTTGCTATAGGGCATGTGCACTCGCCAGAGAGAGACAGAGAGACAGAAAGCGAGAAATAACCCTCCAGGGGGGATAGCCACGCCCCAGTCCCTTCTCCTCTCGGGATCTTGGGCATGCACGCACACGCGCCCGGAGTGAGTTTTAAGCCACCGGCTCTGGGACACGAACTGCGGTCGACCACATGGAAGTCCAGTGACATAGCCATCACGCTAACTGTTGGTCCCTCATTTTACTGAGGCATAATGCTTTTTTTTTTTTTTTTAGTATTTTTATTACATTTTTTATTTAAATTTATTTATTTACATTCATTCACTATATATCATTATAGCATACAAAATGAGATATTTACATCCAGAATATACTGTATATTGGCTCGATCAAGCACGTCAGCATACGTGTTATTGTCAACAAATAATTTTCCATTTCTTGTTTCCTGTATATTTTGCTTTTTTTTCCCATCCTTGGTTTCCTATCTCTCATCTTCTGCCATCTCCCACCCTCCTCCCACACTGTTTCTGGTATCCATGGTTGCTTTCTATGCCTTTTTTTGCCTTACATCTTATTGATTCACTAAAGATCTTAATTAATCTAAATATTTTCAATAGCAAGCACATCTGATATATACATATCCATGAACACAAGTCTGACTTTAGGCATAAACCTCAGTGAGTAGAATGAACATACTATAAAGTAGCACCTAG
>NW_006159736.1:1326794-1349615 GCF_000334495.1 Tupaia belangeri chinensis
GTCTCTCTCTGTCTGGCGAGCACACGTGCCCTATAGCAAAAACCTCTCAAAAAAAAAAAGAGAACTTCTTAGAGATCAGGTCTGATGCTGGTAAATTCTTTCAGGTTTGTTTATCTGAGAATATTCTTGTGTTTTCTTCCCATATGAAGGATAATCTTGCCAGGTACAGTATTCTCAGTTGAAATTACTTTTTCCTTAACACTTTGAATATATTTTCCCATTCTTTCCTCACTAGCATTGTTTCCGATGAGAGGTCTGCTGTTAGCCTGATGGGATATCCTTTCTAGGTAACTTGACGTTTCTCTCTTGCCAATCTTAGTATCGTATCTTTGTCTGTAGTTTTGGTCAATCTGGCTATAATGTGTCTTGGAGAAGATCTTCTTGGGTTGATTCTATTTGGGGTCCTCTGTATTTCCTGGGACTGGATCTTTGAATGTCTCTCTAGGTTTGGAAACTTTTCTTGCGGGATTTCATGGAATAGATTATCAATGCTCTTAAGAGTCTCTTCACCTTCTGGGATACCGATTATCTGGATATTTGGACATTTGATGGTAATTAGTATTTCTCTTATATTATTCTCATTTGGGGGGGCCATTTTCTTAGTCTTCATGGTGGCTTTTTCTAGACCAGCAATTTTCTTTTCTACGTCTGAGATTCTATTTTCTGTGTGATCTAGTCTGCTTTTAATGCTTTCAAGGGAGATTTTGACTTTCTGTATTATAGCCTTCATCCCTAACAGGTCCCTTTGATTCTATTTTAGAGTGTATAATTCCTCTTTTAGATCTTACAAGAATTTCCTCATGTCCTGAAATTCATCAGCCCCTTTTTCCTACCTCTTCTGTAGTTCATTGTCTCTCTTCTCTTCCATCTCTGTAAGCTTTACCATTATCAATATTCTAAATTCTTTATCAGACATTTCCATTGAACTGTCTGTAGATGAAGAGGAGCTATTCTTTTCCCTTGGAAGAAAGGAATTTTCTTGCTTTCCCATATTTCTTATGGCCCTGAGGTGATTTCTAGCCATCTGATAAGTGGTATGTTTCTTCCTAAACTTGAAGTTCAATCTGAGCATTCAAGAGAATGCAGAAAGATATGATCTGGAATCTCTTTGCCATTCCATTTTGATCCCACTCAGGTTTGTGGTCTGGAGGCTGAATTATCAGTAGAAAATCTTCATTTCTCTTTTTTCCCTGAAATCACTAGTTCTCAGGAGCTATGAACCATCTGATAAGTGGTATGTTTCTTCCTAAACTTGAAGTTCAATCTGAGCATTCAAGAGAATGCAGAAAGATATGATCTGGAATCTCTTTGCCATTCCATTTTGATCCCACTCAGGTTTGTGGTCTGGAGGCTGAATTATCAGTAGAAAATCTTCATTTCTCTTTTTTCCCTGAAATCACTAGTTCTCAGGAGCTATGAAGGTGACTTCTTATCCATAATGCATTTTTATATGAAGATTTATAGTAATTATATTTCAAGTGATAAGGACCAGCATAATGGTTACAGAGACGGGTTCCCACTTGTCAAACAGAAATCCAAGTCCTGGACCTAGAAACTTGAAAATAAGACTGGGTGCATATGTATGCTCAAGATCCCAGCAGGAGAATGGAAGAAAAGGGAGGATGGCATCCTCCCTTTCCCCGGTGGGGAGTGATTTCTCACTTTCCTTTTCACTGTCTTTCTGACTGTCTCTGGCAAGCACATACACCCTATGGCAAAAACCTCTTTAAAAATTTGGGAACCAGCAGCAGTTAGCGCGTAATGGCTATGTCGCTGGACTCCCACGTAGTCGACTGCGGTTCACGTCCCGGACCCGATGGCTTAGAACTCAAGCCGGGTGCTTGTGCATGCATGCCCAAGATCCCGAGAGGAGAATGGAGGAGAAGGGATTGCGGCATGACCATCCCCTCTGGGGGGCGATTTCTCACTTTCTATCTCTATGTCTCTCTCTGTCTGTCTGGCGAGCACACACGCCCTATAGCGAAAACCTCTCCAAAAAAAAAAAATTAAGTTATATATCATCAGTAAAAAGTAAAATTTGAAATATAAACTCTGTATAGTAAGAGTATAAGTAATATGCTAATACCTTGAGAGTAGGCACAAGGTCTATTCACTGTTGTAACCTAGCAAAGTATCTTTTTTATAGTAAACTCCAACTCAAAGTTAATAAGAAAAAGGAAGAAGGTTGGGGGGATAGAGAGCTATAACCAATCATTAGAGAGGGCTAATTTAACCCTACTTTGTCAATGTATGGCAAGTTCCCACTGACATGAAGTGCACTTATTCATTCAACAAATATTTATTTTCAGCAAATATTTATCTGTGGAAAAGAGTAAACACAGCAGGCTGCCTATTCTTATTAAAAAAAATCTGTTCATAAACAGAATGAACACCCAAACTATACAATATGGTGTTCAGCATAAAATACATTTTATGTTGTTTTTCTGGGAATCTGGAATTTTGGTACATGCCCGTGACCATCTCCAATAGAAACCTCATGCACTGAATGGCTAATGAGCTTTCTTGGTAAGCAATACCTCGCAGTATTGTCACTACTCATCACTAGAAGAATTAGGCATATCCTGTGTAACACCTTCAGGAAAAGACTCTTGGAAACTAGTGCTTGGTTTCTTTCAAACTTGCCTACATGTATATTTTTCTTCAGCTGATTTTGATCTGTATCTTTTGCCATAACAAATCAGAAGTGTGAGTATGAATATATACTGAGTCCTATGAGTATTTCTAATGAGTATTTCAACCTGCCAGTGGTCTTGGAAATACCTATCATGGGCCTGTGATGGGCAAGGTAAATGATGTGAGCAAAGTACTAGATTTGTAATACCCATGCCTTCCAAGAGCTTTTAAGACTATTGATAAAGGAACACAAATAAAATAACAATGCAATAAAATATAATACAACAGCTATAGGCACTGTGAAGAAGGCCATGATGCTATGAGGCAACACTAGGATAACAATACATATGTCATAACAGAGAGGTTTGGACGACATTCTGAGAAAGGAGGGGAACCAGCAGTTAGCGTAATGGCTATGTCGCTGGACTCCCACGTAGTCGACCGCGGTTCGCGTCTCGGACCCGGTGGCTTAAAACTCACGCCGGGCGCGTGTGCGTGCGTGCCCAAGATCCCGAGAGGAGAATGGAGGAGAAGGGATTGCGGCGTGACCATCCCCCCTGGGGGGTGATTTCTCGCTTTCTGTCTCTATGTCTCTCTCTGTCTGTCTGGCGAGCGCACGCGCCCTATAGCGAAAACCTCTCCAAAAAAAAAAAAGAAAGGGGGAGAAATGTGCAGGAGTTAATCAGGCAACAATGACAAGCATTCCAAATAGAATGAAAAGGTTCTGAGAGGCCAGATGGTAGTGTACTGGACTCACATGGAAAATGTCCAGTTGGTATCCCAAGAACACAATGAACATGCCAGGTACACTCAAGCCTATCATCTTAGCTGGCTAAAACTGAGGGTGGATTATGGTATGAGGACTCTGTTGTTTAGTCTGTCTGTCTCTTTCTCTCTGGTTTCTGATATAAGTTGTGGTACCTTTGAGATCTTTCAGAGGGAGCATTTAAAAAGCAATCAAATACACAAGTCGAGAGTTCTGCAGCTTTTTGTAGAGTTTGATGCCAATGTCCAAATACATTTTCTTACTGTGCAATAACTCATAGGACCAGTCTATTTATTTTCAGCATTCTATTTTGTTCTCTAGTTTCACCAGAATTCTGAACACCTTACAATGTCAAGTTAGAAGAAAAAGATAAGAAGAGAAACTCAACAAAATATTTTCTCTTTTGGAGTATTTAAGGCCCATGAACTTAT
Source organism: Tupaia belangeri chinensis (assembly GCF_000334495.1). Taxonomy (NCBI): domain Eukaryota; kingdom Metazoa; phylum Chordata; class Mammalia; order Scandentia; family Tupaiidae; genus Tupaia; species Tupaia belangeri. The sequence goes on from NW_006159736.1 coordinate 1,330,626, forward strand.
TTAAAGATTCTTCAACTAAAAAATGTTACAAGTGAAGAATATTATGCCCTTGGAGATGAATGTCTTCTTTTCAACTGACCATAGTTTCTTTGCTATTTCATCTTATTCATATGGTATGTTGTTGATCAACCACAACAAAAACTGGCTTATAAAAAAAAAATTTTTTTGAGAGGTTTTCGTTATCAGGTGCATGTGCTCACCAGAAAGATAAAGAGAGACAGAGAGACAGAAAGCAAGAAATCACCCCCCAGGGAGGATGGCCACGCTGCAATCCCTTCTCCTCTTTTTTTCCCTCAGATCTTGGGCACACACGCACACACGCACACATGCCCAGCCTGAGTTTAAGCCACTGGGTCCGGGACTTGAACCACTGTCCACTTCATGAAAATGGAAATTCAGTGACATAGCCATTATGCGAACTACTGGTCCCTGGCTCATAAAATATTTAAGAAATGTCAAGAAACATTCACTTTAAAAGCTGTTGAGTTAATCCCTAGAAAGTGCTGGCTGATGGAAGTTGGTCTCAGAGCTTATTGCATGTAAACGAGGTGTACACCAAGACTGGAGGCACCAGGAAGCCCACAGTGATACTGCGCTGCCAGCTGCAGAGTTGGTACAAAACTCAGACTTCCTTCTCATTCCTTCAGGGTACAGCAAACACACTCTCGTGCATCCAATCTGCTCTCCTTCATCCATGAACATAGGCAAGAAAAGCCACCACAAAACATGGATGTTATTTAGATCTCCTTTTACTACACAAAGTCAAAATCTGGCCCAAATTTGTTATGAGGTTTGGAGCTAGCAAACAGAAATTCCTCCCATCGGTATTGTGCAATTCAGTACTAAAATCCTAAACGCATCCATAAAACACAGCTACCTATGTAGTAAACAATGAGTCAACTTCCCATTGTAGTCTTTGTGATATTTAAGTTAGTGGTGAGATTTTTGGCAAAATCCCATAACTAATCAGCTCTGCCTTGAGAAAAAGAGTTTCTACCTTGAGAACATCTGAACTGAGGAAATCATGTACAAAATATAATAGAATACTAGGAATCAACAGAAATGCCTTAGCTCCTAACTTGTAGCCCAACAAATGGCCTGATCAATCTAACAAAAAATGCCTCCTTAGTTGGATAGAATCAGGAGAGGTTGGACTAAGGCTAGGTTGTGTGTTCCAGAAAAATGAGTAGAAATGCAGCCCTGCTAATGAAAATCTTCTATTACGGTGAACAGCAACCTTTTCAAAACAACCTTATATTAATTCAACCAAAGTGTTACTGATCATTACTTACATTCAAAATGTGGCCACAGAGTCCAGCTGGAGAGGCATATGCTGCTGAGATGCTGTGTTCCACAGACTGGGACCAAATGGGGGGCCTGGATTTGACTCCCCATCCAACCTAAAGGCTGGGCATTATAGGTTCTGAGCACCTATAATCACAAAAATTTGGGAAACTGAGGCAGAAGGGTTGTGAGCTAGAGACTAGGCTGGGCAAGACAGAGAGATACTGTCAAAATAAAGAGGTAGGCATGGTGACAGGTATTCGTGGTCCTATCCAGAAGGCTGAGGCAGGAGGATCACAACTCAGAAAGATGCTGTCATTTTAAAAAATGACACGGGCCAGCAGGTGGTACAGTGGTTAACAGACTGGACTTCCACATGGTGATCCCAGTTCAAGCTCTGGACTTGACAGCTTGCTTTATCACTTTCTTTCTCTGTCTCTCTCTGGTCAAATTGAAAATAGATTAATTAATTAAATTAATAATTTTTAAAAAAATACCTCTTCTAAAAAATATGTCTCTGCAGTGCTTTTAAGTATTCACCTCATAGAACATCAAATAATTAGCTAATTAAAATAGATAAAATTTGCTATTATTTGGAAGATTCTAGTCCATGGGCTAGAAGAATATGGCTATGAAAAAACACTTGAGCACTATTTTTAAAGGCCTGACAATCTGCAAGAAAAGGCAAGGTAAACAATTCATTCAATAAGCAATTTATTCATTAATGCTAGACAAAAGATGAAAAGCACTGAGCGAGCCAATGAGAACCAGGGCACGAGTTCCTTTCAAACTGATAATATCAGTAGAATCATAAAAGGAAGTAGCTGGATTTGAATGGAACCTAAAAAGATTGATAATTTAAAAAAAAAAGCATAGTATATTTTCCCATTATAAGAGAAGTATATGCTTACTGCATAAGCAGTAGATAATTCACACAGGTGGGACTGAAATGAGGAAGAGATCATGCAAAAGAAGAAATATATTAATCATCATTCCTTAGTCCCAAACTCTTGATAGAAAGTGATATAAAAGGAGAAGTGCGGAGAAGGGTGTAGGCACCAAGGCACAGAAGTAAGAAGGCACACATAGAAGTGAGAACAGATTGGGACCAGCAGTTAACGTAATGGCTATGTCGCTAGACTTCCATGTAGCCGGCCATGGTTTGAGTCCTGGACCCGGCAGCTTAAACTCACACCGGGTGCATGTGTGTGCATGCCTAAGATCCCAAGAGGAGAATGGAGGAGAAGGGATTGTGGTGTGGCCATTCCCTCCCGGGAGGGTGATTTCTCGCTTTCTGTCTCTCTGTCTTTCTGTCAAGTATACGCTCCCTATAGCAACAACAACAACAAAAAAACTCTCCAAAAAAAAAAGAAGTGAGAATCAACAGAGTCCCTTTATGTAAAGGAGACTGAAGTGTCTGTCTACTCCATAAACCTGAAATAAGCACCAAAATGTCTAAAAGTCCTAAGAGGGAATTGGGTTAAATGCTTTTGGAGAGAGAAGTAGATGATACCCTTCTCCCCAGTGACCCAATCCCATTTATCCTTGAGGACTGGCGTTTTCTCAGAAGTGTAGTGGAACAGCACGTCTTCCCATGTTCCTATTAGCATCTTCTAGTTTCCTAAAAGACTAAAACATCTATTTGAATCAGGGAACCAGAAACTCATTTCTTTCAAGGGACAAAGATACCACAGTATGCCAAATGGACTGCAGGGACTCTGACCAAGAGCAGATTACAGGAAGGACTATGGTGGCCCTGCATAGAGCTCACCATATTAACCAGGGGCCCATGAATTCCACATTCAGGGTGTCCATGAACTTGGAAAGGAATATATATATATATTTATATATAGACAACATATATAAAATATATAAATATATACACACGCATATGCATATATAATCTATCTTTAGTTTCACTAACCATCAATTACAATATAGCTTTCATTTTTATTACAAACTAGAGTGATGTTAGGTGTCTGTGACATTGTCACCAATAGAAAACAAGTATTTCCATATTATATTATAGTTTTTGTAGTTTATTCAAACTATTATATTTTTACCTCTTCAAAATTGGTATTTGAACCCCACTGAATCTTATAAAATGTATAAATAAAATTGCAAATTTAAAAAAAATATTTGGTCAACTATTTTATTATAATAAGACTCCTCATCATCCTACATATTTTACATTAAATACACGATTCTGAGAAAAATCCACAGGCTCAAGATGGCTGAAGTTGTCCATGGCACTTAAAAAATTAAGAACCTATATCTACTCAGGAGTAAGGAATTTGGTCTAAAATCAGTCTGCACACCAAAGTTTAGAAACACAGGAGAGTTTGCTCTGAATTCAGCAACACAGTCCAAAGGGAACCAGGATGGGGATAGAAAGGGCGACAGTTGCTCTCTAAGCACTTTCTCCAAAGGTTACACCTATTTTAAGGTAAGATGTTGGTGTAACCCTTTTTAAAACGGAGATTAAAAAAGCATGTAAGGAATCGATGGAAATACTGGATCTTGAGATATGGACAAAAGGAAATCAAAGGTAGCATCTTTTTAAGCAGCTGCTTACTTGTTTTCTTTCCTTTTTTATAAGCTATTGTATGTTAGTTTATATAGTTTTCTTTTTTCTTTTACATTCTCTCACTGTGTAGCATTACAGCAGATCAAATGCATTTTCCCATCCTGAACATTTTGTATATTGATTCAGTCAAAGATATTATCATACATATTATCATCAGTAGATAATTTGCTTCATTCTTTTCTTCAGTTTTGTTTTTGTTTTTGTTTTGTTTCATTTTGTTTTTGTTATAGAGTGCATGGGCTCACCAAAGACAGAGAGAGATAGAGGAAAAAATGAGATCACATCCTAAAAGGTATGGCCATGTTGCTATCCCTTCTCTTCCACTCTCTGCTCCAGATTTGGGACATGCATGCACACACCCCCAGCATGACTGTCAAGTCACTGGGTCCAGGACTCAAGCCAGGGTTGCCAGCCATGTGGGATGTAGCACTTTAACTTGACACCACCTGCTGGCCTAGACTCTTCTTTCTAAGTCAAAGGTATTGGTCCCACTTTTTGGCCCAGTCAATGCCCAGCCTTCACTTGGGTACATCCCTAAAGCAATTAATATTTGTACTTACTTCTATCTAGTCCCTTTGGATACATGTGAGTGCCCTGTGTGGGGGGAGTACAGATGAAAGCATGGCAATTAAAAATGTGTTATTAAAACTTTGACACATTGGGACTAGCAGTTGGTGTAATGGCTATGTCGCAGGATTCCCATGTAGTCGACCGCAGTTTGAGTCCCGGACCCAGTGGCTTAAACGCACACCGGGCATATGTGCTTGTGTGCCCAAGATCCTGAGAGGAGAATGGAGAAGAAGGGATTGTGGAGTCGCCATCCTCCCTGGGGGGGTGATTTCTCGCTTTCTGTCTCTCTGTCTCTCTCTGTCTTTCTGGCGAGTGCACACAACGTATAGTAAAAACCTCTCTCAAAAAAAAAAAGAAAAACTTTGACACTTATGGGCTCTGACTAAACATCACTCTGGGCAGACATTTTCTCTCACCTCACAGCATCATGAACGCATGAACAAAATGGCTGAAATCCTCTATGAAGATGACAGAGTCTTAATTACTGCTGCTTGCCCACAAGTCAGTTGCCAGATCAAGAGAGATGAGACTAACTCTTCAGATTGTTAGATCTGGGGAACTTCTGTCCAAAAAAGATGAGGAGTCAGGCAGTGATGCAGTGGTAACATAACTGGATCCAAAAGGGAAAGGTCCAAGTCAGATCCCAGGACCTCCCTGAGCACAAAACATACGTGTGTGTCTGAGATCCAGCTGAAACTGGAAATGAATTATAGCATTAAGACACTGTTATGGGGGACCAGCAGTTAGCATAATGGTTGTGTCGCTGGACTCCCACATAGTCGACCGCGGTTCGAGTTCTGGACCCGGTGGCTTAAACTCATGCCAGGCACATGTGTGTGCACACCCAAGATCCTGAGAGGAAAATGGAGGAGAAGGGATTGCGGTGTGGCCATCCCCCTGGGGAGTGATTTCTCTCTTTCTGTCTCTCTGTCTCTGTCTGTCTGTCTGGCGAGCGCATGCGCCCTATAGCAAAAACCTCTCAAAAAAAAAAAAAAAAAAGACCCTATTGGAGTCCTCCCCTTGGAAGAAATAAATAAACTTAAAAAAAAAAAAAAGGACCCTAGATTTTCATGCTCAAATTCATATTATCTGCATTTCCCACTTTCTGCTTCTGAGCCAAGTATCCAGTCTGTTTTTGGAACCCTGCCATGACTCAAAGTCTCACAAAATGTGAAGATACTAATACTGCAGTTTGGAAAACAGTAACGAGGCCAGTAACCCAGGTTGTCTCTTATATTGTCTCTTCCTTGAGACACATAACCGAGGAAAATGGTTCAGTGGATGATGTCATAGTGGGACATCTGTGAAATAATGCAGATACCTGTCTGCAACTACTCCGATATCACCAAGACACTTCGCCATGGTTTGTCTGGTAATAAAGACAGAGAACTAAAAGAAGGTACTCATGGACAGAATGAAAATAACCATTATGGGGACCAGCAGTTAGCGTAGTGGCTATGTCCCTGGACTCCCACGTAGTCAACCGCGGTTCAAGTCCCGGACCCGGTGGCTTAAAACTCATGCCGGGCGCGTGTGCATGTGTGCCCAAGATCCCAAGAGGAGAATGAGGGAGAGGGGATTGCGGCATGACCATCCCCCCTGGGAGGTGATTTCTCACTTTCTATCTCTCTGTCTCTCTCTGTCTGTCTGGCAAGTGCGCACGCCCTATTGCAAAAACCTCTCCAAATAAATAATAAATAAATAAATAAATAAATAAATAAATAAATAAAAATAACCATTACTTTGGATTTATAAATAAATATAAACAATGAAAAACCTACATGGATTTGCTATGGTTTGAATGTCTACCAAAAATTCATACACTGAAATTTGGTTTATTGTGAATGTATTAAAAAGAGGCTTAATCTAAACATTGTGTTGAAAGGTGGGGCCTTTGGGAAGTGTTTAGGCATCAGTATGAGGCTTGCCTGATTGGATCTATGAAGGTTTATAATGAGAGGGAATGGGAGCACTTGGACAGACATGACAGCTCCCACTCTTTCACCATGTTACACTCTTGGGATCCCCCCACCCAAAGGGGAAGACTGACACCAGATACAGCTCCAAATAATGAGCTAAATAAACCTCTTTGTAAGTCACCCAACTTCAGGTGTTCTATAATATTAGCAAAAGAACATTTGGCAAAAATTAATGTTTTGGCTCATAAATGTTCAACTAAAGTAATAGCTATGCAAAGTTATACAAAGCAGGAAGGATTTAAAGCAAACTCTAAAAAGAGAATTATCTCACAAAATAGGCAAAGAATGACAACTTTAGCTTAATATAAATCATACTGGGGCCAGCGGGTGGCATGGTGATTAAGGATGCTGGACTTCCACATGGCTGACCGCGGTTCGAGTCCTGGGCCTGGTGCCTTGCTTTCTCTCTCTCTCTTTCTCTTGCTCTGGTCAAATTAAACAAAGAAAAAAAGTGAGAGAGAGAAAGAAAGGAAGGAAGGAAGGAAGAAAATTATTTTTAAAAACATATTAATTTCCTTATCACTATTCCTAAAAAGGTCCTCATTTATAAAAATACCTAGTTAAATAAAAACTCTTTTATAAAATTTGGCACTTAGCGCCCAGAAGCAATGCAGGAATAAACAATAGAAGGTAAGGACAAGCTTGAAACCCAGAATCAGTCTTTCAATCTGAAGACATCTGTGTTTTATTAGAAATTTTGAGGAAAAGTTATAAAAAGTGTGGGGAAAAAATGAAATTATTTAGTGTATTCTTAATAGAAACCATAATAATTGCTTTGTCTTTTCATACAGAGGAAAGCTGAACTCGGTTCATGTCTCAGACCCGGTGACTTAAAACTCACGCCAGGCACGTGTGCATGCGTACCCAAGATCCCTAGAGGAGAATGGAGGAGAAGGGATTGCGGCGTGGCCATCCCCCCTGGGGGGGTGATTTCTCGTTTTCTATCTCTCTGTTTCTCTCTGTCTGTCTGGCGAGCATACGCGCCCTATAGCAAAAACCTCTCTCTCAAAACAAAGAAAAAAAAAGAAAAAGGCAGGGAGGGTAGCCCCCCCAACCCCGTTTTCTTTAGCAATGTTTTCTATCAATAGCTCCTGCTACACAGGCTCTCTTGTGACTCCGTTTGTGCTGAGTGATGCTGGTCTCTGGGCTTCAGTAACACTTCTTTCTTTCTTATTCCTTCAGTCTAGAAGGGGAAGCAATGTACTACTCTTATAACATCTGGGTTGCCTCATCACTTAACCTCTTCGGATTCTCAGTTTTTCTGTACTTGTATTACACAACTCTTGTGTTATGACAACTTAATATTTGCTCTTTGATATATACCTAATAGCAAACATGTCTATGTGCCTCAATAGACATACATGCATTAGTTATGATAGCCTAAAACTAAATATAATTCAAATATCCATCAACAAGAAAATTAATAAATGTGTTCCCATTATACTGCACTATACAGCAATGGAAATAAAAATACAGATACATGCAACAATGTGAACAAAACTGCCAAAATAAGGCTCAAACAAAAGAAGCCTGTTTTGGACACAGTCCATTCACCCCTCCAGACCTACTCTCCATTGTTCTCTTGTACTCAGGAACCTGATCAGTATAGACTTTTTCAAATGAACCACTTGCAGTCTGGCTTTTTGTCAGATACAAGCCACAAGAGGCAGACCAGAAGGTAAGAAATCAGGATATTTGTCCCTCTGTCCCCTCTCTGCCAGGGAATACTGTATCCCTCTTCAGAAGCCTAGTTTTGCTGTTGAGCAGCTCGCTCCTGTAGCAATAGCAAGCACAAGGTCCCTGTAACTGCTCACCCTTTCCTGAACCCTGCAGGTCTAAGGGTAGCAAAGGCTCCCCACTTACTTCCCTGCTGTGGCTATCCCTGGAGTACTGCAACACCCCTTGTTGATTTCCTTTAATCTTGCACACAACCTGTAATATGGTCCCTGTGAAGCTCTTTTAAGCCTCCTTTGAATATGCTATTTGTTTCCTGCCAGGAAACTGACCTATACAAAGCCATATTCAAACATTTACAAATTACATTTATAAAAAGTTTTAAAACTAGGCAAAACTAAACTATAGTTTGGGAGAATGCATACAGAGGTGGTGAAATTAAAGGGAACAGGGAAGAAGTAATTCCCATGAAAGTCAAAATAGCGGTTAATCTGTGAGGAGGGAGGGCGATGCAAGGGAATTCTTAGGAGTTGACAATGTTCTTTTTTTAAACCTATGATGGTTAGATAGTCTTTTGCCTTAGAAAATTTATTAAGTTGTACATTTATGTTATATGCAGGTTTTTTGTATGTTTGCTATTTTTACCATTAAAACAGCTCGGGGGAAAAAATGAAGGAGAGAATAAAAGGAAAGGCAAGACAGCAGAGAGAGAGAGAGAGAATGCTGTGATGTGGGCAGCCGTACTGAGGACCTGCACCAGGCGTCTCCTGACCACGCGTCTTCCTGGTGTGGAGAAGTTGGGAACTCACAATAACCCAAGGCCGGCTATTACTGACACTTCTCTCCCTGTTGGAAGTGATAAAAGCAGCCTGTGACCTTGAGAAGCCAGACACCACACCTATCACACCCTTTCTTCTTTAGAATGAACTCTGAGCTTCTTCTTCCAGATAGGATACCTTTTGCCTGTGGAAGCTCCCCCTTCCCCCAAACTCCCCAATGAAAGACTGTGTTTTACAACCCCACGGGCGGGTGGCAGAGACTCAGTGTAGTAATAGTAATAAAGAGTTCTCCTATTCTCTCTGGAGTGCTGAGTTCTCCTCCCTCAAGTCTGTTTTCCCACAACAGCTTAAGCAAGAAGGGCATGGCAATAATGAAAAGGCAGCGATCAAAAACTGATGTCAGAAATATACAAAATGAAGCTATTTTTCATGTTCCTAAGGCAGCTAGGCACACAATAACTGTATCTCTGGGCTTGGGCTACTGATATGGAGACAATTTCATTTGATTTGTTATATTTCTTAATTCTTAATTTCTTGATAATCTTCATGATATTGCAATAAAATGAGTATGTATATTAGTGTATACATGTGATTGAATGTATGAAAGAAAATGAAATTTAAAAATATAATTTTTTAAAATACTGGAAAAAATAAAGAAATTACAGATATATTGGGGGAAAAAAAGAAAGAAAATCCAAAATATCTACTTGCCCAAAACTATAAAAAATATTTTCTAAACAAAAGTCAGTTAACAGAACATAGTCTATGTGAAGAGTGATTTCTAGCGGGTGAACTCATTCCTTGTCCAATGAAGAGTAAAATAAAGGCTAAGTCATGTGATACCATTCATAACAGTGGACTACAGTGCTGGAATCCATATGGCCAATTGTGAATTCAGATCCCTAGGACATCCTGAAGACACTGGTGAGCTAAAAGATCTGGAAGAGCTACAAGGTTGGGAAAATGGGATACAGCATATGACCCCATCAAGGGTACCTCATTTCCATCTCTCTTTCTCTCACTCTCTCTGTCTCTCTCATTTTTAAGTCCATGAGTATAAAGTCTCTATTGTCAAAAAAAAAAATTTTTTTTTTTCAAATCAAAATGTTATCAAGAGGAGGGACCAGCAGTTGGCATAATGGCTATGTCATTGGACTCCCGTGTAGTCAACCAAGGTTCAAATCCTGGACCTGGTGGCTTAAACTCAGGCTAGGCACATGTGCATGTGTGCCCAAGATCCTGAAAGGCGAGTGGAGGAGAAGGGATTGCAGCATGACCATCCCTCCTGGGGGGGGGGGGTGGGGTGATTTCTTGCATTCTGTCTCTCTGTCTCTGTCTTTCTGGTGAGCGTATGTGCCCTATAGCAAAAACCTCTCAAAAAAAAAACAAAAAAAGTTATCAAGAGGAAAAAGAGGAGCCAGTAAATGGCATAGTGGTTATGTTGATGGACTTCCACATGACTGATTGAGGTGTGGGTCCTGAACCCAGCAGTTTGAAACTCATGTTGGGCACATATGTGTGTCTGTGCATGCCCAAAATCCCAGAAAGAGAATGCAGATGAAGAGATTGCATGTAGCCATCCTCCCTGGGCAGTGGGGGGAGGACGGTAGGCAGGGGTGGTGATTCCTCACTTTCCTTCCCTCTCATTGTCTCTGTCTCTCTCTCTCTCTGGTGAGCACACACACACAACACTAAAGAAAAAAAAAGGAAAAAGGAAAGAAGCAAAACATTTAAGAGACATAAAAATGGAAAATTATCTGTTGATTATGTGTATAATAATATCTTTACCTGGACTGATATGCAGTGTATTCATACTGGGAAAATTCATTCTACATGCTATAATGATATATAGCAATTGAATGTATAAAAATAAGCTACATATAAAAATAAATTATAAAATGATGTTATGAAAATACAGGGTGACAGGATGAGTGGTAGGTTATTTCAGTGCAATCACATTAATGATTTTCAATAATTGTATAGTCTACTGTGTAGAAGAATTACCAACTTCGGTCCAATATCACTAGTGCATGTATTCAAATCATACCAAAGATTACATAAATTACATATTTATACAAAAAAGTACATTCTAAATCCTATTATGCATAGCTTAATGAATCAAATGATAAAACTCTCAGAGAGTTAAAAAAAAAAGTGCTGAGTAACCCAAAAATTCATTACAAACTTAAGGCATAATAAAATATAGTGGGGACAGCAAGTGGCATGGTGGCTAAGGCACTGGACTCCCACATGGCTGACTGTAGTTCAAGTCCTAGACCTGGCAGTATGCTTTCTCATTTTATTTTTCTCTCTCTCATTAAATTAAAATAAAATAAAATAATAAAATGATTTAGAAAAATATAGGATTAGATGGAACAACAGTTACTATAATGGATATATGGTTGGACTCCCATGTGGTTGTCCACATTTCAAATCCCAGACCTGGTAGCTTAAACTCACACCAGGCACATGTGCATGTGTGCCCAAGATCCCAAGAGGAGAATGGAGGAGAAAGGATTGCAGCATGGCCGTCTCGCCCTGGGGGGTGATTTCTTGCTGTCTCTGTCAGTCTCCTTCTGATGAGCACACACTCCATATAGCAAAAACCCCTCAGAAACAAAAAAGAAGTAGGAAAAAAATAATAGGATTAGAAAATTCTCTGTTATGGAAAAGATAACAGAACAAAGTTTCATCTGTAGTGAAAGACTGCAGCAAGCACAGTATACTTAGTTCATGGATGAGTTGGGGAGATATCCTTATCTAGTTCTTGGTGGATTCAGTTAGGGTGATTTAAATACTGTAACCATATCACCTATATCGGAATACAGTCTATTGTAAAAAAAACTCCCCTCTAGATTTTTTTGCAGGGTAGTATAGGAAGTAGCATTGTCTGAATATAAATATTTTATCATATTTCTTTTATGCTTCCAAAGTACTAAACTGCATACAGCATTTTAAAATTCCACATAGCAATTTATTGGGTCATTGGGAAAGTTATGACTCATTTTTGCATAGAAAAACAGAAAAATACATCCTGACTTTCCTGACAACCTGATTTCTACCTGAAACACCTGATTTTTAAATTGTCATTTGTATTTTAATATTTTTAAATGTAAAAATATCTAATGTCTTCTTATGCCATTTTTATTAGCCCTTTGATATAACTGAGAATACTTTTTTTAAAAAGGGAGAAGGGGTATACAGTAAAATATGAAAGTGTTTTTCAATTTTAAATATTTAAAAGTCAGTGCTAAAGGATGGTTTCAAAACTGAGGATGCAAAGAAGATAATCTGGAAGTACCAAAGGTTATGCACCAAGATCAGATGTTGGTGCAGCAGTGACACAACTGGGCCCACATGAGAGGTTCCTAGTTTGTGTCCTTATGCCTCCCTGTATATGTAGGGAGAACATAAGCCCACCTCCATGGTCCAGACTAGCTAAAGCTGAGAGTGAGTTGTGGCATGAGGACACTACTGGCGAGTCTGTCTCTCTGCCTTTCATGTTCACATGAGAAATAAATTACTTAAAAACAAAAATACACACTAAAGTGAAGTCATTTTTCCCTCTGAGCTGGGAAAGGAGGATTAAAGATGTGTTTTGCATTTTTTTTGCCTATCTTCATTATTTTTATGAATAAATGTATAATGTTTCTGTGCTATAAAGAAATCATAAGCTATGAAACTACATAAAAGGTATTGCTCCCACTTACAGATAGAAAAACTGAAGCAGTGTTGAGCTAAGTGACATTGCTATGGTACCTCAGAGATTCAGTAGCAAAATGGAATTTCATGTGCAGTCCCCCTAGATCCTAGTCTATTTTTTAACCCACTGACTCTGCTGTCTTCTTTTATAAGAGTGTTGTATCTCAAAAGCATCTCTAGAAGATACCTCTGAGGTTAATGCCTTAGAAAAACCTATCAAACATAATGACTTTGATAAAGACCATTTCACATTAGTTTTACCGATCTATTTTTCTTGGTTCATGCACTCAAAAATGTCTAACTTTTCCCAATGACACTGTTCACAATGATTCTAGTTTTTAACAACATAGGCAAAGATTTAAGCTGATCATCTGTGAGGCAAAAAGAAAATGACAGTAGAATTCAATTCTCCAAGATGAATAGAGAACATGCGATACATCTCCATGCTAGAAACCATCAGTATTGCATTACCCAGCAACCACTGCAACAGCTAAAGGAGCCGATGCTGGCAGCTTTACAGCATCCTTAGAGAAATCTCCTCCCCCATTCCTCCACCACCTTATTCCCATACCATTCTTTATAGCTATTAGGCTTGCCAGTATTAGCTCCAGAGCCCAGAAGTATGAATTTAATGTTAAGGAAAAGCAGGAAATATGGCATATATAATTTGTAAAGAATAGAGAATTTTAATAATATGTGTTTAATCCAGTCATCTCACATCCATATCATTTAAAAAGCCCAAATCTTTGAATTTTTTAAAAATTATTTAACTTTATTTATTCATTCATTTTAATTTGACCGGAGAGAGAATGTGAAAGAGAAAGTGAAAAAGCAAGGCACCAGGTCTGGGACTTGAACCAGGGTTGACCACATGGGAGTGTCCAGCACCTTAACCACCACACCACTTGCTGGTCCTTCAAATGTTTGAATTTATTAACAAATGATGGACACTTTCTTAATGATTTGCATCTCCATTTAAAATAATAATAATAAATAAAAAACAAAGCCTTTTGTCTAGTTTACTAAAGACATTTTCCTGGAAAAAGGAGTGATAGTATATCTGGGAGGTTCTCTCACAAAGAATCCAGGAAGAGAAATCCACAAGTGCCAAGTGACTTACTACTACTCTCTCCCCTCTTCAACTGACTCATTATAGCTCTTACCTCCTCTCAAATGTACGTGTTCTACTTCCTGTCCTGTCTGTCATAGTTCCCACAAGATACAACTTCTCTCTACTTCATACAGCAATTGGCATTTCCCGACATCCAGAGAATTGGATCAAAATGGACTGAGTTTAGCTAAACAAGTCTGAACTTTGATCTATCAAGCTACCTGAAACCAAAGATTAGATTCTAAAGGGCTGTAGAGCAGATTGACAAGTGTGAAACCGGAGAGGTTATTATGGGTCCCATTCCTCAAGAAAGAGATACAAGTCAATAAGAACATCCAATTATATCACAGCTCCAAGAACATCGTAACTTGAGATAGAGTTCAGAATTAGGAGGAAAAGAACTGGAATAGAGCTGATCAGGGATGATTTTCATATGAAAATGTCTAGATAAATTTGACTGAAAAGCCCATTGCTTGTCTTTAATTGAGCAGCACAGAGCTGTATCTGACTGACTTGAAATAGATACTACTATTGATAAGAATGTCTTCTAGACCTCTGTCTCAAAGGTAAACATCAATTGTCAGATCCATATTCTGTGCAATATTTAAGTACAATTCATTGCTTGAAATTCTACTTTATCTCTCCTTAGAGTGTGTATCAGTCTTGTTGTAAGGAATAATAATTGACAGTGACTCTTGAAGAAAAAAAGAAAAAATATATGTAATACTCCACAGAATTATTGTCTGGGAGGCCTCGAGAACCAGGCCTAAGAATGAGTTTTGAAACAGTGCCAAAAATCATGGCTTATTTGTCCTGTGAAAGGAATCACCATCACTTCTTTGCCCCACCAAAGACTGCAGGAAACCACATGACCATTGTCACACTGCATCAGCATGCCGGAGGCTCCACGTATAGCCAGTTTGCTCATATTGCTGTCCTTTGTATTAGAGGTACATATCATGGGTATATCTGATGGCTTAGTCCTATGACATAGGCCTATATTTAGTTGGAAGAGAGGTTACAAACTCAAGACTCTAAATTGAAGTATGAGACAAAGATGGAAACTTTTCCAAATGCTAAAAAATTATTCAAAAGCTAATGGGCTATTTCTGACAGAGATCCTAAGATAATTTTAAAAGGAAAAGTACTCTTAATTAAATGGTGCTAAACAACTGGATGTTCACATGCAAAAGAATGAAGTAGAAACCATTTCTTATGTCACATCCAAAATTTAACTCAAAATGGATCGTGAAAGTAAATGAAATAGCTTGAACTATCGAACTCTTAGAAGACAACATAGGAGTTGTGATCTTTGGTTAGCAAAGCCTCCTCTGACATGAGAACAAAACTATAAGTGATCAAAACACAACAAGGTAAACAGAATTTTATTAAAATTAGAACTTTTGTGCTACAAATTGCATTATCAAGACAGTGAAAAAACACACAGAATGGGAGAAAATATTTCAAAATTATGAATGTTTTGGATTTTTATCCTCAACTCATTTTGGTAAGGGAGGAATTGTATGGGCTTGACTCAACATACAATTCAGGCATGTAATACAGACAACAGTTTATTAGTCATGTATGCTCACAGCCTAGGGAAAGAAAAAAAAAAAAGAGGACCCCATACCACAGAGTCACATGGGGATTGCACAAAGAACAGAGCAAACAACCAGGAGCTGCTGGAGGCAGTATTATTCAGTCTCAAAAAAAGAGGCATGATAGATACTACCACATGGATGAAACCTCAAAAACATGCTAACTTTAAAAAACAAATCATAAAAGAACACCTAATGTATGATTAAATTGATATAAAAAATATCCAGACTGGACAAATCTAGAGAGACAGAAAGCAGATTAGCGCTTGTCTATGGGGCATGATGGCGATGAAGAGTGACTGCTAATGAGTGTGGATTTGTTGTTTGTTTGCTTGTTTGGAGCATGAGAATGTTCTAAAATAGCAGTTGCACAATTCTGTGAGTTACGCACTTGAAGTGAGCGAATTTTGTGAAATGTGTATTATATCTCAACACTATTTGTGTTTTTGTTTAAGTAATGGGTAGCTTGAATATTACTAATGTTCAGTGGTTTCACTATTTTCAAGTTTAGGTTCAAGTCCTGCTTCAAAATATCTTCAGAATTTGGAAACTCTCCTCTATGGTTAGCTATCTAGTATATAGTCCCTTATAAATTTTTTGTAATCTTACCTAAGTTGCCCATCAACAGGAATAAAACAGTTAAGAAAGTGGATGAGAACTCTAATTTTACTTTTTAACTATCTGTGAAAAGACAGTTTAGATGGTGAGCTATTCTTTGTTTTTAAGAGTCAAAAAGGTTGGGCTTGTCCTGTAGGCTAGTGGTTAAGGAAGTCAGATCTCATATGGCTGACCTGGGTTCAAATCCTAGTCCCAGTGGCACCTTTTAGGATGAAAAGAGCATGATGGTATATTAGTTATTTACTGCTGCATAACAAATTTTCCCAACTTCATCTTGCCTAAAGTGAGCCCCATCTCAATTCTACCTACCAATCTGATAGATTGGTTTCTTATTGTCTTTTCTATTTGTTATGAAGTGGCATCTAATTTCCTGCCAAGATTCAATTATCTCTTCTATTTTTTAAATAACTTCTTTGAAGTATATAGTAGCAAATTTATTTGTTTACATTCCTATTAGACTGTGAACTCCGTGAGCAAACCACTATGTCTTCTTCATTCTTTATCCTAAACTCAGTGTCTAGAACAATACTCTGAATATATGAATCCATTATTAATACTTATTGAATTAATAATAATAGTACTATATGACACACAGACTCAAAGAATATTCAGTTTAAGAGGTATAAAATCGAAATATCTTTATAAGCAAACTGGCCAATCTTTTGCAAATTGTACATATGTTATCAGTGTGATTGTATTTAAGAGGCCAATAAATACAGTGATGCAAAAATCACTCCATTTCTATCTACATCAGTGGCAGAGTTTTGAATGTGTGTATACTCTGTTTCCTTCTTAAATGTCCTTTTCTACTTTTTAAAATTCCTGTTTCTAGTATCTTCTGATTCAGAGTGAACAGAATCTGTCCACAAAAAAAAAAAAAAGTACTCCTGATTCCTCTAAGAGTATTTGACCTTAAAAGGCCACCTATCGGAAGCCTAAAAATGTCAGCATTTCCCCAGATACAGAGGCTCGTCTCATTTCTTTAACCACTAAACTAAATGATAAATCAAAGACACTCTAAGAGGGGGAAAAACTATCAGAAGTCTTACTTGTAAAGCAGAATTGAAGTTGAAAAGAAAGTAAGAATGAGACACACTGTATGGGCATCAGCAGCCACAAGGGAATACTAAAAAAAAAAAAAAAGTCAGAAATAGCTTCTCAAGGGTAACTATTTTCAATCTATTTTATTTTATTGTATTACTCTTCCCAGGTAACACAGAACTTTAACTGATATGAAACCTTTCAACAAATGCTGCTTATAACATGGTCTATTTATATTCTTATTTTATTTGATTCAATTATTCTCCTATAATTCTCCTGGTATTTAAAGTTCTTTTGATGGTTGTTCTGTTTTCCATTTCCAAAGTCATTAACCTCCATTCCCTACCCAATGTAACGGGAATGCTCTGTGAGTGACAGCCTTGTTTATAAGGAGCAGGAAAGGACTTGGCAGCTGTTTCAAAGTGTCAAATGAGATAGTCTGAAGAATGCTATAGAGAAGTGTCACCAAATGGGAAAACTACGTCACACTAACTAGACTGCCTCTTTGTTGTCCACTAATAGAATTCTTTGACGTGTACCTGTTGCAAGAGAAAGATTTGCTAGGAGAAAGAACCGCTTGGTAATTTCTCTGTACCTTTCATATGACTTTCATTGTCTTCAAACTCTCAAAAGCATAGAAATTGGCTTAAAAATGCGAGTAATTGGGAAAAAACATTAATTTGAATTAAAACAGTGCCCTTTTGAGAATGAGGATTCCATTTTTGATATCTGATTCCTTATACTTCTAGCAGAAAATCAGTGCTTTTAATTCACATCTGTATAGAAATGTATATCTGAAAGCAGGCCAAAGTGTGTGTTTGAATTGTCATTATTTTAAAAGCATACAATTGTGTAGTAATTGACCAAAGTCTTTTTAAATATTTAAGTATTCAATCTTCCTTTCTTTTGTTATAATTAATCCCTTAACAATTCAAGTAACTCATACAATAGGCATTTTTTAAATGCCTACTATGTGGAGACACAGATTCAGGCACTTTACATTGAATCAATCCCCAAGTTGCACTATCCACATGAAGGAAGCATCAAATAATTCATAGACTGGTGGGAAAAAGAGAAAAGCATATGACCAATACTATAGAGTCATAAGAACACCCATGAGACTCTACTGTCCTGTCCTTTCTCTGGGCCTATGCCTTTCACCTGAATTCTAATCTTCTAATCTAGTCTTCAGTTGGATATCTTATCTTTACCTACAAGTCAAGATTTCAAGACCAATTTTTTCCATTCTTCTCAAACCCATCCTGGTCCCAACCCTCGACTTCTACCTGCCAAGATAATAATAAGCAAGGTTTCTCTCTTCCTTTTTCTTGTAAAGGAAAAATAAAATTAAGTTTGGAAACAAGCACTTGCTCTGTGTATGACATTGCATTATATACATTACATGGATTATCTGATTTAATTTTCAAAATTATTTCTATTAACTAGGGAACATTAATAATCCATTTTATAAATAATTAATAACATGCCAACTAACAAGAAAGTGGCAAATACAGTCAGGTTTGGGGCACGGACATTTCTAAAAGTTCCCTAGATGACTGTGATGTGAAATAAAGTTAATAACTTCTGCTTTAAGGCAAAAAATATTTTAGGGATGAATATTTTCATCATATACTAACCAGGGAGAAATAAATGTTTTTGATCAGTATACAAAAATGATATAACTTCAATGTACATGCAAACAAACACTGACAGATATAGAAGAACATTTATCAAGGTATAAGTTTTTAACACTTTTCTAAAATGTGGGTTCAAGTAGAGCAAAGCACAATAGAAATAAGTGACATACTTCACAAATTTGAACACTTGATACTCAATTATTGAACCCAGTACTCAATAATTAGCAACTACACATAAGAAGCACATATAGAATATTTACATAATTTATCTACTAGTCTTTAAGTCAAGTCATAAAAACAAGTCTCCATCACAGGGACACAGGCGGTAGGGTACAGTTGCATGATATTATAGCCATAAGGGAAGGCCAGGGATTCTGACTCTGGGTTAGTATGAACACTGTGGGCATTCC
>NW_006159736.1:1349646-1352595 GCF_000334495.1 Tupaia belangeri chinensis
GTGGGCACACCTGAGATCTTGGCTGGCTGGAAGGCTGGAGTGGAAAGGACTGTGACATGACAAGACCCTATCAAGTTCTTTCTCATGAAAAAAATAAATGTAAAAAAGGATTTCTAAAAAACAAAACAAAACAAAATATATATATGTGTATGTGTGTGTGTGTGTGTGTGTGTGTGTGTATATCTGTGTATGCATGTGTGTGTGTGTGTGTATATGTGTGTGTGTGTGTGTATATAAATATGTGTGTGTATGTATATATATATATATAGAGAGAGAGAGAGAGAGAGAGAGAATCCACCATGAGAGCTGAGATCTAGTGCTTTCAGAGATAAGAGGAATAAAGATGTTCTGCTGAGAATTTACCTTGGTAGAGCCCCTGCATCATTCTCTCTGTCTCTTTCTGCATCTCCATCTCTGCCTTTTCATTTTTTTAATTTTTCTTTTAAAATTCTTTTAAGGTAAAGCTTTTACTTGGCTCTGAAATTCTCCTTTATCTTGGCAATAATCCTCTCCACTTTCTCCCTCCCATCTAGGCAAAAAGAAAGGACAGACCAGAAGACAACCGAGTCTGCCATGAGAGCTAAGATTTAGTTCTTTTAAGCATGCCACACGGTTTTCATTTTGTGCTTTTTTAAAATTAAAAAATACATATTTTATTTATTTGTTTCCTTTATCCATTTTTCTTTTTCTTTCTCTCTTTCTGTTTTCTTATCCTTATTCTTTTACCTCATTACTTTGTTGCTCAGCCTCCACATACTGAGTGTCTAAACAAGTCTAAGTGAAAAGCTGCCAAAATCTGAATACTATTTGTGTCCTCATATACCCAACTCCCACTGAATTTGCAACACAAAGGGAGAAAAAGGAACCCCAAATAGTTTGCAGACCACATCCTCCTTGCACCTCTGATCACTCAGTTTGATCATCTAGAATTTAGGAAGAAACGAATAAGACATCAGATGACTAGAAATCACTGCAGGAGCACAAGAAATTTGTAGAACCAAGAGAATACCACACTCCCAAGGGAAAAGAATAACTCCTCTTCAACCACAGGCAGTACAATGGAACTCATGGAAATGTTTGATAAAAAATTTAGACTACTCATAGTGACAAAACTAACAGAGATGGAAGAGACGAGAGACAATAAACACCAGATGTAAAAAGCCGATGCATTCCAGGAAGTGAGGAAGTTCTTGTGAGAGCTGAAAGAGGAAATACACGTCATAAAAAGAATCAAGTGGAACTGTTGAGATGAAAGCTATAATACAGGAAGTCAAAACCTCCTTTGAAAGTCTTCAAAGCAAACTAGATCATACAAAAAATTAAATCTCAGATGTAGAAGACAGAATTGCTAGACTAGTAAAATCTACCACGAAGATTGAGAAAATAGCCCCCCAAAATGGTAATAATATATGAGAAATACTAGATACCATTTAAACGTCCAAACATCTGGATAATTGATATCTTGGAAGGTGAAGAGACTAATAAGGGCATTGACAATCTATTCCATGAAATCCTAGAAGAAAAGTTCCCAAACCTAGAGAGGCTTTCAAAGATCCAGACCCAAGAAGTACAAAAGACCCAAATAGCATCAAGCGAAAAAATCTTCTCCAAGATACATTATAGCTAGAATGGTCAAAACAAGCGACAAAGACAAGATACTCAGACTGGCAAGAGAGAAATGTCAAGTTACCTACAAAGGATATCCCATCAGGCTAACAGTGGACCTCTCATTGGAAACAATGCAAGTGAGGAAAGAATGGGAATATATCCAAAGTGTTGAGTGAAAAACAATTTCAACCAAGAATACTATATCTGGCAAGATTATCCTTCATATGGGAAGAGAAGACACGAACATTCTCAGATAAACAAAACCTGAAAGAATTTAATGCCAGACCCCCTCTCCAAGAAGTTCTCAAGGGAGTGCTATCCCAGAAAAACTAAAGTCAGACACATAGAAATAAGAGTTCTAAAACTATTAAGAAAATGGCCAGCTTAATAGGGGGGACAAGTCCAGAGTTGAACATTATCTTCCAGAATTTAAATGGAAAGATAAGTCCACAACAAAAGATAAAGTTCATGAGCTTGAACTCGTGAAATAGAATTTTATGACTTTTGACTAAAACATTACTGAACTTGTATGCTTTGTTTTCCAGTATTAAGAAGTTTTGTCTTCTCTTGAGTTGTGGACAGGTCCATGTATCTACCATTCGAACAGAATCCTAATCTGTTTCCTGGCTTTAAGTATTAAGCAAAGTTCTCTTAACATTTTTAAATTTTAATTTATTAAAGTTAAAACTGCCTTTTTTTTTTTTTTTTGAGAGGTTTTCGCTACAGGGCACGTGCGCCCACCAGACAGATAGAGAGAGACATAGAGTCAGAAAGCGAGAAGTCACCTCCCAGGGGGGATGGTCACACCACAATCCCTTCTCCTCCATTCTCATCTCAGGATCTTGGGCACGCAAACACACGCGCCCGGCGTGAGTTTTAAGCCACCGGGTCCAGGACGCAGTTGACTACGTGAGAGTGGAGTGACACAGCCATTACACTAACTGCTGGTTCCCAAAGATACATTTTCTTAAATAGATTTTGTTGGTTATGCTTTTCTTGGATGTATTATAATTTTTGTTTCAATAAGATCTACCCTTTTCTGAGCTAATTAATTTGATATTGGAGCTCTTAGATTTCCTGTTATTTAAGATGTCATTCATAAAGAAAGACGTCTTTTTTATTTTCCGCTAGTAGATTTAAAAAAATATTTAATACTGTTAAGCCACTCAACCTTTCTGGATAGATCAGAGAATGAATACAGCCTGTTGGTTAGAGGGCCTGTCTTTTCCCTGTAATGCCAACCCAGATCCATGGCATTAGCCTGGAGAGAAGCCCCCATGTCAGTTTCAGGCCAAAGCAGGTACTTAGGACAGTTTCAAGGGTCCCAAATATGGCTGTGGT
>NW_006159736.1:1353345-1373345 GCF_000334495.1 Tupaia belangeri chinensis
TTTTTTGAGAGGTTTTCGCTACAGGGCACGTGCGCTCACCAGACAGATAGAGAGAGACATAGAGACAGAAAGCGAAAAATCACCCCCCAGGGGGATGGTCACGCCGCAATCCCTTCTCCTCCATTCTCCTCTTGGGATCTTGGGCACACACTCACATGCACCCGGCGTGAGTTTTAAGCCACCGGGTCCGGGACGGAACCACAGTCGACTATGTGGGAGTCCAGCGACATAGCCATTAAGCTAACTGCTGGTTCCCAAAACTGCCTTTCTTGAAATTAAAAAATGCATTTAAAAATACCTATTTAGTAACCACAGTAAGTTATATAGCCTCAGCTATGTGCTATTTTATAGTATATTCATTCTACCCACAGAGTTTCACACCAAAAGTAAACTTTTGTTCACTGATATGTATATATCAGCTGAAATTACTATTGAAAGTATTCAGATTAATTAAGATATTTTGTGAATCAATACAGTGTGGGAAAGAATAAAGGAATGAAAAGCAACTGCAGAAACCAGAGACAGTGTGGGAGGAGGATGGGAAATGGCAGATTGTGAGAAATGGGGAGGGAGGGAATACACACACACACACACACACACACACACACGCACAAGAAACAAGAAATGGAAAATTATTTGTTGATGATAACATGTATGATTAAGCTACTTTACAGTGTATTCTAGCTGGAAAATCGCATTTTGTATGCTGTGGTGATATCCAGTGAAAGTATTTTTAAAAAATTAACAAAAGTGTGCTGCCACATAGAAGGTATTCTCTTATCAAGTTTAATTACGACCTAAGCAAAGGAACACATACAGCAACACCACTTGGGAGGCTGGAAGCCACATGGAAGGCCAAGGTTCAGTCACTAGGTCAACCTAAATACACCTGGTACAGTTGTATATGCCTGTAAACCTAGCTGATCTGGAGGTTGGGGCAAAAGGACTGCAATGGCAAGACCCTGTTTAAAACACAGACACACACACACACAAAAAAACACCTCTTTCTCTCCCTCTCCCTCACTCCCTTTCTCTCTTTCATAAAGGAAAGATAAAGCTGAAAATTTTTTAAAATTTAGTTCGATATTTGATAACTTTAAACTCACTTTTATATCACTTTCAATCAAAGATTTCCATTGTAATAAAAGAAACCAGAAAATGTCAAAACTAATTAATAAGAAAAATACTGTATACCTTGAATAACTTGAAAAGTGCTGTTCAAATTGTCTTTAGAGGGAAATTTCTAAATTTAATGCTTGTATTTAAAAATATTGTTTAAAACACGCTGAAATAAAAATTTATCCTAAATTGTAAAAAACAAAATAAAATTAATGCATAACATATTTAACGTAGTAAAATTTGGTATAGAATAATATCTAATTTGTGGAGTTTAAAATAATATAGACATAAATATTGGATAAAAGTTAGATAAAGATGAATAGGCAAGAAGAAAAATTTAGAAAAATTCTTTTCAAAGAAAGTAACAAAATAATATCTATTTGCAGATGACATAATTGGATTTAGGAAAACCCAGGAGAATCTATGGAAAAGCCACTGAAAACAATGAGAGAATTTAGTAATGAAACTCTATTATTAATATACAAAAAATCAATAGTTTTGATATATATAGCAATAACCAGTTTGAAGATATGAGAGAGAAGTCAATTTACAGAAACAACCGGAAAATATCTGTTTGTAAGGTTAACAGGAGATGTGTAAACTTATATAAGGAAGCTTCATATTATTTCTGAAATACAAAATAAGAGGCTTGAACAGGTGGAAAGGTAATATTTTTACATGATACTGATGATCAAGAAGATATTGATTCTCACTAAATTTATTATTATTCTTCAATGCTCAATAAATGCCAATAAGCTTTTTCCCCAGATACAGATAAGTTAATATAAAGTTAAGGTTGAAAAAATAACAAACAAGACGAAAAGGTTACAGAAATCCATTGCACAAATGTGCAAATATAGTTAACACTACAGGACCGTATACTTAAAAATATTTCAGATGGCAAATTTTATAAGTTTTTCACCATAAGTTTTAAGAAAACAGGAATATCGGATAACTTTTTTTTTTTTTTGAGAGAGGTTTTTGCTATAGGGTGCGTGCACTCGCCAGAAAGACAGAGAGACAGAGAGACAGAGAACCAGAAAGCGAAAAATCACCTCCCAGGGGGGATGGCCACGCCGCAATCCCTTCTCCTCCATTCTCCTCTCAGGATCTTGGGCACACACACACACACACCCAGCTTGAGTTTAAGTCACCGGGTCCAGGACTCGAACCGCAGTCGACTACATGGGAGTTCAGAGACATAGCCATTATGCGAACTGCTGGTCCCTAGGATACCTTTTTGATACTGATCCCCTCTCAAGCATCCTAACAATACAGATAAGTCCTCTATTCTTTAAGAATATCTGTTGGGTGAACTAGCAATACTGAGTATAGAATTTCAATACTTTCAGAAATGACATGTATGTGTTTAACTGAATGTCTGGCACAGGATGAGCAATCAATAAATATAAATTATAGACAATCTCCAACTTTCCTTGAAAATATATTGATTTGTCAATAAATCTAAATGCATTTAGAAAAAATTTTTAAAAGTCAACAATCACAACGAATGAACAAAAATAACCAAGAAAAGTCTGAAAAAATGAGGTAGGCTAACCTTATACATCAATTGAATATCACTTTTCTGAAATGCTTGGGACCAGAAGTGCATTCGATTTCAGATATTTGGAGTTTGGAATACTTGTATACAAATGAGATATTTCGGGACTGCAATCCAAGTCTAAACATGACCTTTATTTATGTTTGTATATGCAAAGCCTGAAGGTACTTTTATACAATGTTTTTGTATTGCAGTATTTTTGACTGCAACCCATGATATGAGAGCAGATGTCGAATTTTCCACTTGTACTATGTTGGCAGTCAAAAAGTTTTAGATTTGGGAGTATGGCAGATTTTACATTCAGGGATTAAGATGCCTAATCTGCATTAAAATATTATTATTAAAATCCTCTATATTTAAAATTGTTTATTATTCACAAACAACAATTATATCAGAGAAACAGTGGGCCCAAACAAGTTATCCAGAAACAGTCACAAGCGAACATATAAATGAATCACATGATAAAGATAGCCTCTCAAATACATTAGGGAAAGTATGAAAACATTAATAAATTAATTCTACTGAGAAAACTGAAGAGTCATTGGGAAAATATGTCATTGAATTTGCATCTTACAACATGCACCAGGATATGTGCCAAATAAATTATATATCTAAATACAGATGGTAGATAAATAGGTAAAAGAAAGAGTAAGTGATGGCCCCGCTCTTATCTCATCTAGCCTAGTTGTCTCCCAAAGGTCCAATCTCCAAATACCTTTATATTGGTGGTTTGTGTTTCAATACATGATTTTGCAAGGACAAAATGCAGTCTGTAGGAGAACTTCACAGAACTCTTCAAATTTTTATCTAAACACTGATCTACACACAATTAAGAGTAAACTGAGGAAAGCTGCAGATCAGCCTCTCAGAGTCTCACAGGACTGGGATTAGTTTAGGTTCTAATTAGCCAAAACAAAGGATCTTATTATATGGTCACTGGATACAGTACTCAGATGGGCTATGCCTTAGCATTGGAGCTAAATTAGTCCCAGGATAAAAGTTTCTCTGAGAATATCTGAACAACACTTAAAATTAAGCCTTGAAAGACTCATATTAATCTGCAAATTACTTAACTACATGACATAATTAAACTCCACACTCTTTTAAGAATTGTTTATTTAATTTTATTTATTTATTTTTTTTAAATTTGATCAGAAAGAGATAGAGACAGAGAGAGGGAAAGTGGGAAAGCAAGCCACCAGATCCAAGACTTGAACCATGGTCGGCCATATGGGAGTATCCAGCACCTTAACCAACACGCCACCTGCTGGTTTATTAAACTTGACACCCTTTAAAGGAATATAATGAAGCCCAGTATCCAAAAATTCAATGTCAGACATGATTTTAAAATTGCCAGGCATAAAAAGAAGTAAAAGATTATGACCCATAACCAGCAGATAGCACAGTCAGTGGAAATAGACCCAGAAATCATATAAATGATAAAATAAATATACAAGGACTTTAAATGGCTATTATGATTTTTTAAAGTTCATTTCACTTATTTTTTTCCAGTGCAAGATAGAGAAAGAGTCAAACATTATCCCCAGTCAGTAATTGATACCTCAGTCTACTCAGCATATTTTTTATATTAAAAATATAAAGAATGATAAGTGCTGGTGAGGCTGTAGTGAAAAAGGGAACCCTCTTACACTGTTGGCAGGAATATAAATTAGTACAGCCATTGTGGAGGACAATATGGAGGTTCCTCAAAGACCTGCAAATAGAACCACCATATGATCCAGCATTTCTATCGTGGGTACCTACCCAAAGGATAGGAATACACTTAGAAAAGTATTTGCACCTCCATATTTATTGTGGCATTATTCACAATCGCTAAGACATGGAACCAACCCAAATGTCCATGGACAGAAGAGTGGATTGAGAAAGCATGGCATATATACACTATGGAAATACTTAGC
This sequence comes from Tupaia belangeri chinensis, assembly GCF_000334495.1. Lineage (NCBI taxonomy): Eukaryota > Metazoa > Chordata > Mammalia > Scandentia > Tupaiidae > Tupaia > Tupaia belangeri. Next base: position 1,357,945 of record NW_006159736.1, read on the forward strand.
CATAAAAGCAATGAGATCCTGGCATTTGATAGAAAGTGAATGAATATGGAAGATTTAATGCTATGAAAGAGAAGCATTGCATGCCCCCACTTAACATACACCGAATGTCTGCACTCTATAGTAGAAACTGAAAGATTGAAGGTATAAAAGCATAGAGAGCAAAGCAACTGTGGATACTAGAGACAGTGTGGGAGGAGAGTGGGAAATGGGGGAGGGTGAGAGGGAGAGAATGGGGGGGTGAGAAAGAAGCAAAACATTTAAAGGGACACAAACAGAAAATTACTTGTTGATGACAATGCGTAGGGTAACAAAAACTTAAAAAAAATTTTTCAAGTCTAAGAAAAAAGAAAAACCTTCAGTATTTACAGAAGAGCAAAGATAATGACAGTTCACTCCTACAATAAAACAATAAAGATTAGAAGACAATAGTAAGATAACTTAATGTGATGAAAGAGAAAACATGTTATTCTAAATGATACCCAATAAAACTATCCTGTAAAAGTAAAATAAAAGCAGCTTTTGTTTAGATAAACAAAAGTTGAGAATATTTTATCAGCACAGTTGTACATAACCAAAGGTAATGAATTACAAACCTTTAAGCAAAGCTATGTAAATGTAACACTCTCTATCCCTCCAGTGAATTAATTTCATGGACCACTTCTGTACTGTCATATACTCTAAATCAAGGGGTTCCCAAGCATGTTAGAACTATTTCTGAGAAACTTTTTAAAAATAAAGTTATCCAGATTCAACCTCAGACCAATTAATTAAGAAAAAAGTGAATGGAGCCTGGACTCCTCAGGTGATTCTAATATTCAGGAAAAGTTGAAACTGTTATGCCTAACCTCACTCCATGTTAATCTCCAACCTTCCCCCTTAAATATCTGACATACAGGTCTGGCATGTTTTCTACCAGCTATTTAGAAAGAAATATAGGAAAGCAACCTAAAGAATATAAAGAGAACAATTTCATACTCTCTGCCAAAATTCAATTAGTAAAATGCTTTTTAATTTACCCATAGGGTGGAAGAAACTTGTTGGTCTCTCCTAAGGGCAGCATTTCCAGATCTTCCAGAATCCACAGGAAAAATCAATCTTAGATGTGGCACCACATCTTCAAGAGAAAATAAAGGAGAAAAAAGAGTGATTCCTTTTTAACTCAGTGTTGTCATCTTGACTTCTCCCTCCCTCAACTTTTTTTTTTTCCCCTGTAGTTTCTTCCTTTGCTGAATTGACAATCTCTTTAAGTCTCTATGGTTAGTGTTTTGAAGGCATCTCTTTCTGGCTGCACTCTATGACACATTATAAATCACTATCATTTGTAGAAAAAAGATCAGGTCTCTTTCTTCAAAACTGACTTAAAAGGTTTATGCTTAAGCTTATTAAGATAAAATCAAAGCAAAAGTGTATTGCCATAGTCCAACATCCATTTATCTTAGATAAAGCTTTTGCAGTTTTTTCTACAATAAAGGTACTCTTTGTATTTTCCTAAGTCTATATTAGGTACATTCAGTTATCTGCTATAAACTATATAAGAGATTTTCACAAGAACAGGAACATTTAAAAGACATTTTATTTCTAATTATATCTCTGACTATGTGTAGTTGCCTATGTATATATTAATTGTCAACAGTCCTGATTACTCTAAATTCTCCTACTTTGGATGATAAATTTTATATTTATCCTGTTTGAAGATCAAATTTCATTAGAATATCCATGAAGAAATTTTACCCACATTAGCCAGCATTCTTTAACTGGCAGATTCATACAGCCTAACCATCTTCCCTGTGCTGTTGTACCACCAATCACTAAAAGGCTAGTCAAGGACCAATAGACGACGTAATGGTGACAGTCCTACCACAGTTCAAGTACTGGACCTGACAGCTTAAAATTTATGCTGTGTCTGTGTGTGTGTGTGTGTGTGTGTGTGTGCATGCCTAAAATCCCAGGAGGAGAATGGAGGAGAAGGGATTATAGTGTGGTCACCCCCACCCCAGAAGATGATTCTGTCTCTGTTTCTGTCTCTCTGTTGAGCACACACACTTTAAAGCTAAAATCTCTCTTTAAAAAAAAAAAAAAAAAAAAAAGGCAAGTCAAGGGACCAGCAGCTGGTATGGTGATTAAGGTGCTGGAGTCCCATATAACCAAGTGCAGTTCAAGTTCTGGATCTGGCAGATTGGAAATCCACTGGGCATTTGTGCATGCATGCCCAAAATCACAAGAGGGGATGGAGGAGGATGGATTGTGGCATAGCCATCCCCCCCAGGGAGTGCTATCTCACTTTTTCTCTCTGTCTCTTTCTGGCAAGCATATATGCCCTTCTGGCAAGCATATATGCCCTTTGGCAAGAAAAAAAAAAAAACACTTAAGGAACACCAGTCAATCAATAACTGGGAGGCTTAATGCAATTAATTCTAGATGTTTGAAGGGTTATGTTTAACACTCCTAAATCATATTATACAAATGGAACATTAGGAAGGATTGGGGAGAAGATAAAGAGTAGCCTCTGTACTTGGTTTGTGTCAGTTATTCATATGCCAAGCCTGTGCCTTCTTGATCCACCATCATTCTTAGTAAAACATTCATGCACCTCTGCTATATATGAATTTCTGAGCACATGATCTATCAATATAATTCAGATGCTTCTTGCCAAAAATATGATTTCTCACCGCCTTCAGCTTTACTCTATATACCACTATTTACCCTCAAGAATTACTGACATGTTTTTCACTTTTCCTGCTTAGCAAATTCCATCCTTTATAATGTGTGTCCTGACTCAGTATTGGTAGTAGCAATAGCATTAGATAATATCCACTATTTTTAAAAGTAGATGTAAATACAATAGCTGTATCATGGTTTAGCCCAAATTGCTAAAATGGAAACACCTATAAAAATAAACGAATATATGGTTTAATCCTTTCATAGACTGCAAAAGTGACTTTCCCACACAAGAAGGGAATCCTGAAATCATATTATACAAATGGAACATTAGGAAGGATTGGGGAGAAGATAAAGAGTAGCCTCTGTACTTGGTTTGTGTCAGTTATTCATATGCCAAGCCTGTGCCTTCTTGATCCACCATCATTCTTAGTAAAACATTCATGCACCTCTGCTATATATGAATTTCTGAGCACATGATCTATCAATATAATTCAGATGCTTCTTGCCAAAAAATATGATTTCTCACCGCCTTCAGCTTTACTCTATATACCACTATTTACCCTCAAGAATTACTGACATGTTTTTCACTTTTCCTGCTTAGCAAATTCCATCCTTTATAATGTGTGTCCTGACTCAGTATTGGTAGTAGCAATAGCATTAGATAATATCCACTATTTTTAAAAGTAGATGTAAATACAATAGCTGTATCATGGTTTAGCCCAAATTGCTAAAATGGAAACACCTATAAAAATAAACGAATATATGGTTTAATCCTTTCATAGACTGCAAAAGTGACTTTCCCACACAAGAAGGGAATCCTGAGGATCCCCAGATGAAGACAAGTATGACTTACAGTTCCCACAGAGCCAACTCTGCAGCAGTAGTTTGATTTTATTTTGTATAATAGATTCTTTCATAAAATCTTCTAAATAAAAGTAGTTTCTCTCAAAATAACAAATGAATGTGTAGTTTCTACAAGGCTATTCACCAAAAATAAGTGTGGCCTTTAACCCAGAGCAGGACTGAAATATAGCAGATACGTTTCTCTGTAGCAACATAAAGGAGTGCTGTGCTAGATACATTGACCTTTCCAAATAATTTTGAGTTGTGAACAAAAGGCAATGTTAATTTCCTCAAGAGTAAGAGCTAATGCAGTTGTCAAAGATAAAAGAAAAAAGACACAATAGCAGCAAACTTCAAATGTGCTCTGGATATTGAAATAATGATAGCAATGGAAATCAGTGACCTCGAGAATGACAACGTACTAAAGTGGGATTTGGAGGTCCCCAAGTATAATGTATTCACCGACATTTTTTAGTTCAAATGGACAAGCAATGGAGCAGAATTAATGCCCTGTGGAACTCATGGCTGTGCATTGAAATCCACCAACTTACCAAGACTTATGGGCCTTCTAAACAATCCATGTGAAGGAGACACTCTTTATGGTGTGCCTGACTAGCAGAATACAGATTCAGTTTTCTAACTCTTGAGAAAAATACAAAGCAGTCACTTTGAGCTGTAGTTCAGCTTAGATTGTGGTTCAGCTCAGGTTCCTTTTGTAGACTAAAACTTGCTGATTAATGCCATAAACTGTGATTTATCTTTTCCTTTTAATGGAGTAAAAATAGAATTGGTCTAATTACCATTCTGAATACATTGGACATTAGCTGATTGTATTTATTCTAACCTCTTTGTGGCTATCAGGAAATGACTTTGCTAATTAATGGTAGAAACCCAAGAACAAACATAGAAAATAAATGCAAGAGGATTATATTTTTCAGGAATTTTATTGAACTGTATTTCATACAACAGCCCTCTTGGTCAGATAACACACAAAATACACAGAAACTTTAAACCATGAAGAGCCAGAGGGAAAAAGTACATCTGAGTGAACATAGAAATAAATAATTTGTCATCTAAAAGATTTCCAAAGTACAATAAAAGACTGTTTAAAATGTAACTGAAGTGATGCTGGGAATGAAATGATGTGAAGGCACATTAGGAAAATACAGTTGCCTAAGTGAAAAACTAACGGAGCTCTCAGCTTGGACTAATGGTGCATGAAAAAAAGGCACATTGCAGGGTCACCCACTTCAGCGCCACCACAAATCAACATGATGGAACAGACCATAGATACTGGGCAGTCCCCTTAGATGTACCAGTAAGTGAGGCTCCCTCTGACTTCTGCTGGAAATATTCATGATAAGAAACATAAAAATAAAAAACAGTGCTTTTTCAAATTCTCCACAAGAATCCTGTTTTAGGTTCCCATGGAGATGAATAATATTGCTCTTCCCTAAATAGAATTAGTAGGGCACACTGCTGTCTCTTTGAAAACAGAAGAAAGGGCCAGTCAGTGACACAGTGGTTAAGGTAGCTGGATCCCACATGGTTGACCACACAGTTCAAGTCCCAGACTCAGCACTTCTGAAAAACATACAGGGTAGACACAGAACAGTAGCACTGCAGGAAGACATGTACATCTGAGTGCTCTGCTCATTTCTGGTACCAACGTGAGGGCTGAGCAGCCTCAGGTTGCAGCTGCCTCCTTCCAACTCACCTCCCAGGCCTATAGCTAGAAAGGCTTAGAGCTGCACAAAGGGAGAAATTCCTCTGTATAAATCTGAACTCAAATGTCTCTCTGTGGATACCATGTTGCAAGACATAGTAGAGGAGAAAAATTGGCACAGAAGTCCCTCACACTAAAGGGAAGCACAGGAGCTTACAATTGCAGAAATCTTCAACAAATTAGCCAAGCATGGATAAACCACCAAATAACTAACAATCAGAGAAGAGAGACTCTAAAGTGAACAGCAGAGAAAACAAAGCTGATGAGAAACGTAGCTCATCTCCTCCTGCATGCCTCTGAATTCTCAGTTGAAACCCCACAACTGAGCCCAGGTGTACCTATTCTCTAGAAACAGTAGGCCTTTGTAATATCCAGTTCCAATAACAAAACTACAGGTTGCTTGATGAGTGTCAAAGAAATGAAACTGCAAAGAGATTGCAGATCACCTCCTCCTGCATGCTTCTGAATAATCAGATTTTACTCCAAAAAAATAGGAAGAAATACATAATTCATCAGATGACCATAATCACCACAGAGGCACAAGAAATATAAGAAACCAAGAAAATATCTCTCCCTCAAGGGAAAAGAACAACTCCTCACCATTCATAGACTGTTCAGTAGAACTTGTGGATATATCAGCTAAACATTTCAGAGTATTTGTAGTGACTAAACTAACAGAGATGCAAGAGAAGACAGACAATGAACTCCAGAAGATGCAAGAGAAAAGGGACAATGAGTTCCAGGTGGTGAGGAAGCTCTTCCACAATCTGAAAGAAGAAATACACACCATAAAAACAAATCAAATGGAACTGTTAGAGATGAAAGCTGTAATACAGGAAATCAAAACCTCCCTTGAGAGTATTAAAAGCAGATTAGATCATGCAGAAGGTCGAATCTCAGATGTGGAAGACAAAACCTCTGACCTTGAAAAAAATCACCAAAAAGACTGAGAAAATAACCCCCCAAAATAAGAATAAAATAAATTTTAGATGACATTAAATGCCCAAACATCAAGATAATTGGTATCTAAAAAGGTGAAGAAACTAATAAGGGTATTGATAATCTATTCCATGAAATTTTGGAAGAAAACTTTCCAAACTTAGACATGCAAATATCCAGACCCAAGAAATACAAAGGAATCCAAGTAAAATCAACCCAAGAATATCTTCTCCAAGGCACATCATAACCAGACTGACCAAAACCGTAGATGAAGACAAGATAATACAGTTGGCAGCAGAGAAACAGCAAGTTACATACAAAAGTTATATCATTAGGCTAAAACCAGACCTCTCATTGGAAACAATACAAGCAGGGAAAATATATTCGAAGTGTTAAGTGAAAAACAATTTCAACCAAGAATACTATCCCAAACAAGATTATCCTTCATTAGGGAAGAAAAAAACAAAAATATTCTCAGATAAACAAAATCTGAAGCAATTTACTAATACGACACCAGCTCTTCAAGAAGTACTGAAGGGAGTGCTACACCATGAAAACTAAAGATAGACACACAGAAACAAGAGAACAAAAACAATAAAGAAAATGACCAACTTAATGGTAAGGATGAGTCTGGAAAGATCAATAATAATGTTGAATGTTAACTTCCAGAATTTAAACATAAAGATCAGACCACAGTAACTCTGTAAATTCAGCACAAGATTACATGAGACTGTACAGGAGAAATAGAATTTTATGTCTTTTTACTAAAACATTACGGATTTTCTCCTTTGCTTTGATTTCCAGATTTAAGGATTTTTGTCTTCTTTTGAGCTATTGATAAATTAGCAAATTGCTGAACCTTTCTTTTTCTTTTTTAATTTTTTTTTTTTTTGAAATTGAAACAAACTTTTCTCACTTTCTGACCCCTCTGGAATTGGAAAGTATTTGTGGGTATTTTTATTTTGTGGTAAAATGTTTATTTGCACAAGTTCAATAATATCTGTTGTCTTACACCAGAAATTTGAAATGTTGTCTATTGCCAGGGCTTACACTGGGATGTCATTTCTGAAGATATGGCCAGAAAGCTAAGAAACTAAGGGAAATCTCAAGAAAGCAAACAGGAACTCTTGGAAAGATTGCTTGGTACCAAAAACAGCTCTGCCTGGCAGATTGGTAAAGAATGTCACTTCCTGACAGGCCCCAAAACTTCCAAATACAGATACTTAAAGGCACAGGCAGATGGTGAGTCCCTGACTTGGCTCAGTAGCCTTGGGATGTTTTTTAGAGTCTAATCTGAAGTTTTCTTGTAAAATGTTTCAGCAAAGTCAATTAGTATTCTTACAGGGCTCTGTGTAAATAACAGACCAAATTGAGACTAAATTTATTTATTTACTTTTTACAAATAAGTTAGTTTATGCCTCTTTGGTTAAAAGAGGAATAAAATGGAGAGAGAAAAAAAGTTTCAAAAGAAAATTACAGAGCACTTATTACTAGATTTTATCTTTGTCCATATCCGTTTTTTGAGTTTTTGGTATCTGCCTACTGTTTGAACAAAATCCTAACCTTTTTCCTGGCTTTAAGTCATGGGCAAATTTTTCTTAACATTGTTGGACATTGACTTATTAAAGTTAAATCTGGTTTTCTTGAGATTAAAAAATATATTTATACATAAAAATGTACCTATTTAGGGACCAGTAGTTGGTGTAATGGCTATGTTGTTGGACTCCCATGTAGTCGACCGTACTTTGAGTCCCAGACCTGGTGGCTTAAATTCACACTGGGCATGTCTGTGTCTGTGTGCCCAAGATCCCAAGAGGAGAAAGGAGGAGAAGGGATTGTGGTGTGGCCATCCCCCCAAGGGGTGATTTCTTGCTTTCTGTCTCTCTTTCTGGTGAGTGTATATGCCCTATAGCAAAAAGCTCTCAAAAAAAAATTATTTAATGACTACAGTAAACTATATAACCTCAGTTAGGTCCTACTTTATAATAGATTCATCCTATTCCCTGAGTTTTATGTCTAAAGTCAGACATGTGTTCATAAATATGTTTTATACCTGCTGCACTTGCTATTGAAAGTAATGAGATTAGTTAAGAGCATTTATTAATTTAAAAAATATGAAAAAACTATAAATGACTATTAGTCATTAGTCAGGGATATCATTAATAGTTGACTAATATTAACTAATATTGACCAATATTGACTTGTCAGTCAATATTGTTGGTCAATATTGTGGTATATTCATACAATCAAATTTATGTAGCCATTAAGATATATGTATGATCTCTATGTATAAAAGTGCTGATGATAATGTGTGTAAAATATCTTTAATAGAAAAATAAATAAATAAAATTTAATAAAAAAAATACAGGGTGCATGTGTACCCAAAATCCCCAAAGAAGACATAGAGAAGAGATTGGGACATGATCATTCCCAGTGGGTGGTACTGTCTCACTTTCCTCCTTCCCTTTCTCTTTTTTCAGCAAGTGCACATGCCCTCTCGCAAACTGAAAAAATAAAAAAATTAGAAGGGCCCTACTTTTATCAAAATACTTCACTTTAGTTCAACCAGTATTAACTAGGGCATTAGAAGGGGGTAGGCAGACATTGTACTTAGTATTGGGGATCCTATAAAGTCAAAACAATTTTTTTTTGTGAAGTTACTGTCTAATGGGGATAAATTACAATACTACAATGTAGTTATAGTGAAAACATACAAAGTCTAGAATGATTTGTTCTGTTAGAAAGGCTAAAAAGAATTCACACATGTAGAAATTCTTAAGCGTCATTTTGAAGCATGAATATGAATTCACCATGCAGATGAATAGGAAAAGGTATGCCCACTTGACACTAAGAATGAAGTAAGTGGAGTGAATACCCAGATCAGGTATTACCATCACGGAAGGGCATGGTACTGTCCAATCTGGGTAATCTTACATTTTAGACCCTAGGCATTAATAGAGACTTCCCAAAAAATCTTGCCTTGAAAGAGTTTCCTCTTTTCACATTTTCTCTTAAAACAACTAAATTTACTACAACTAGGCATCAGATTCTACTGCTCATTTAAAATAGTTTTTGTCAGGTCACCAGTCATCTTCTCATTGGTGAATTCAAAGTCAATTTTCAATTTTGATCTACCAAATATCTAAAAGAAAGTGCCACTTCCTCTTTCTAGAAAGACTTTTCCTCCTTTGGCTTCTGGGACACCGCAGTTTTTTTATTTGTCTACTCAAAGAATATCGTTTTGATCCTCTTTGCATTTTCTCTCTCATTTTTTTTCCACTTTGAATACTGAAGAGTCCCAGGACTCAACCTCACATCTTTTTCTTTCTTCTTTCTACCCCCCTCCATTCAATTAAGTTACTAGGAGATGTCACCCAGTTTACTCTGAAAAAGCATACAACTGATGATGCCAAAATTCGTATCTCTTGCCCAGATCTGAACCACAAACTCCAAGTTCATATATCTCAATGCCTATGAAACATTTCAACTTTTAAGTGTCATAGAAATCTCAGCCTTGATCCCACAGGACTGCCCCCAGCTCTTCAGCAGAGCCCATTTCCACCTCCAGACCCCTGGCCTAAGGGACATTGAGGAAGGGCCCCCCCCAGCACTAGCTCCAGCTTTGGCTGCCCCAACCCCAGAAAGCCTCTCTCTTTGTCAGCAAAGACTGCCCCCAGCTCTTCAGCAGAGCCCATTTGCATCTCCAGATCCCTGCTGAAACCACGTGCCACACACAGGAATTTTTCTTTATTCTCTTTCATCCTCTTTTTTCTTCTGTCTTATATTGTCATCTCCTGTTAATCCTCCATGCACCAGAAGGGGCTAGAAAGGTCTAGACAATTTTCAAAATCTCTGGTATTGTAAGGCTCCCTGGGATCCTCCCTTTTACTTAACCACTTGCCAAAAAGGAAAGACTGCTCTTCAGCATCCTGAATAAAAAGACTCTTCCTGTTCAGACCACACTGCAAAACACAGCAGAAGACAGACTTCAGCACACATCATTCCATGGTAAAAGGTAGCACACTTGTTCCCAGTCAAAGAAATACTCTCCAAAAAGGTATCCAAAAGTGAATACCTCTCCCCATGGCTAGAAGTAGAAGAGCCTCGGGTCTGAATAAACCAGGAAATATGTCTCCATCAAAAGAACACAATAACTCCTCTCCACCTCCTGAGAAAAACAGAAGATGTTCCCAAAATGTCAGAGAAAAAGTTTAGAACATTCATGGTGACAAAGTTCTATGAGTTGAAACAGAAAAGAGACAATGAGGTATAGGAGATTAGGAAGTCCTTCCACAATATGAAAGAAGAAATAGACACTCTAAGAAAAAATTAGATGGAACTATTAGAGATGAAGTCTGTAATACAGGAAATCAAAAACTCTTGAAACTATTAAAAGTTGATTAGACCATGCTGAAGATTGAATCTCTGACACAGAAGACAAAAACTCTAACCTAGAGAAAAAACACCAAAAGATAGAGAAAATAACAACAAAAAACACATGAGGATAATATATGAGAAATAATAGATTCCATTAAACATCCAAATATCCAAATAATTGGTATCCCAGAAGGTGAAGAAACTAATAAGGGCATGGAAAATCTATTTCATGAAATTCTGGAAGAAAACTTCCCAAGTCTAGAGAAGCACTCATACATCCAGACCCAAGAAATACAAAGGACTTCAAATAGAATCAACCCAAGAAGATCTTCCCCAAGGCACATCTTAGCCAGACTGGCCAAGACCACAGATAAAGACAAGATACTAAAATTGGCAAGAGAGAAACGAGAAGTGACTTACAAAGGTCATCCCAACTGGCTAACTCCAGACCTTTCAACAGAAACAATGCAAGCAAGGAAAGAATGGCAAGACATATTGAAAGTGTTCAGAGAGAAACAGTTTGGGGACCAGCAGTTAGCGTAATGGCTATGTCGCTGGACTCCCATGTAGTCGACCACGGTTCGCGTCCCAGAACCAGTGGCTTAAAACTTAACGCCAGGCGCCTGTGCGTGCATGCCCAAGATCCTGAGAGGAGAATAGAGGAGAAGGGATTGCAGTGTGGCCATCCCCCGACAGGGGTGATTTCTTGGTTCCTGTCTCTCTGTCTCTTTCTGTCTGTCTGGCGAGTGCACATGCCCTATAGCAAAAACCTCTTTAAAAAAATTTTTAAAAGAGAGGGGAACCAGCAGTTAGCGTAATGGCTATGTCACTGGACTCCCACGTAGTCGACCGTGGTTCGCGTCCCGGACCCAGTGGCTTAGAACTCATGCTGGGCGCATGTGCGTGTGTGCCCAAGATCCCGAGAGGAGAATGGAGGAGAAGGGGTTGTGGCGTGACCATCCCCCCTGGGGGGTGATTTCTCGCTTTCTGTCTCTATGTCTCTCTCTGTCTGTCTGGCGAGCGCACGTGCCCTATAGCGAAAAACCTCTAAAAAAAAATTTATTTTTAAGAGAGAGAAACATTTTCAACCAAGATTATTATATCCAGCAAGATTATCCTTCATATGGGAATAAAAAGATTAAAATCTTCTAAGACAAACAAAACCTGAAAGAATGTGCCAACACCAGATCAGCTCTTCAAGAAATTCTGAAGAGTACTGTTCCAGGAAAACTAAAAATGAACAGCCAGAAATAAGCGAATGAAAGACAATAGCCAATTTAAAGGTAAGGACAAGTCTGAAAATATCGATAGTAATATTGAATGTTAATGGATTAAATTCTCCTATCAAGAGACACAGACTGGTTGAATGGATAAAAAAAAATATCAGAAACCCTCTATCTGTTGCCTACAGGAAAATCACCACATGGATAAAGACACACATAGACTAAAAGTGAAGGGTTGGAAAAAGGTATTCCATGCAAATAGAAACTGAAAAAAAAAGCTGGAGTAGCAATACTAATTTCTCACAAGATAGACTTTAAAACAAAAACTGTAGGCTTTAAAACAAAAACTGTTCAAAGAGACAAAGAAGTACACTATTGTAGTAAAAGGGATCATCTATCAAGAAGATATAATGCTAATAAATATCTATGCACCTAACACAGGAACACCCAAATATGTGAAGGAAAGACCGTTCGATATAAAAAGAGAGACAAAGCGCAACGCACTAATTGTTAGAGACCTTAACACCCCACTATCTCCTCTGGACAGATCATCTAGACAAAAAATAAGTAGAGAGATAAAAGATCTAAATGATACCATAAATCAAATGGACTTAACAGACATCAATAGAACTTTCCACCCCAAAACCATGAGCTTTTTTCTCACCCCCCACATGGAATCTTTTCAAAGATTGACCACATGATAGGGCATGAAGCAAGGCTTTACAGATTCAAAGGCATAGAAACTATATACAGCATCTTCTTCAACAATGATGGAAGTAAACTGGATTTTAATTTAAAGAGAAATCCTCAAAAATACACAAATACATGGAAACCAAATAGCCTACTCCTGAATGACTATGCCATTACTGAAGAAATTGAGACTGAAATAAAAAGATTCATGGAAACCAATGAATGAGCACACAAGTTTCTATAATCTTTGGGACACTGCAAAAGCTGTTATAAGAGTGAAGTTCATAGCAATTAGTGCACATAAGAAGATGAAAGAATGCAAATGGATCACATAACATTGTGACTCAGAGAATTGGAAAAGCAACAGCAAAAAAAAAAAAAACATCCAAGCAAAAAGAGAAATAATAAAGATTCGAGCAGAAATAAATGAAATAGAAAATATCTTCAAAAAGATAAACAAAATTGACACACCATTAGCCAGACTAATTAAGAAGAGAGAAAGGAACCAGATAAGTCAAATTTGCAATAAACCAGGCAACATTACAACAGACATAATAGAAATACAAAACATCATTAGAGGATACTATGAGCGACTCTATGCCAACAAAGAAGAAAACCTGGATGAGATGGACAAATTCCTGGACACATATAATCCACCAAGACTGACTCAGGAAGACATAGAAAGCCTGAATAGAATTATAACAAGCAATGAGATTGAATCAGTAATAAATAACCTACCAACAAAGAAAAGTCCAGGTCCTAATGGCTTTACTGCCAAATTTTACAAAAATCTTAAAGAGGTAAGCCCCGTTCTATTCACACTGTTTCTAGAGATCCAAAAGGAAGAAACCCTTCCAAATTTATTCTATGAAGCCCCCATAACCATCATTCCCAAAACGTATAAGGATACAACAAAAAAGGAAAACTACAGACTTACATCTGTGATAAATATAAATTTTAAAATTGTCAATAAGATACTTGTAAACCATATTCAACAGTGTATAAAAAAGGTTATTCATCATGGCCAGATAGGCTTTATTCCAAGGATGTAGGGGTTGTTCAACATACACAAAACCATAAATGTAATATATTATATTAAGAAAAATAAAGGTAAAAATCATATGATCATTTCAATCGATGCAGGAAAAGCATTCAACAAAATACAATATGCCTTATGATCAAGACTCTCAGTAAAATTGGCATTGAAGGACTGTTTCTCAGCATAATAAAAGACATTTATGAAAAAATCTACAGATAACATTATACTGAATGGGAAAAAGCTGAAAGCTTTTCCACTAAAAAATGGGTACACTAGAAGCTTTTCCACTAAAAAAGGCTGCCCACTTTCTCTGCTCCTATCCAATATAGTACTGAAAGTTCAAGCCAATGTGATCAGACAAGAGAAAGAACTAAAAGGCATTCCAATAGGGAAAAAAGGAAAGAAGAGCTGAAATTGTCTCTGTTTGAGATGACATAATAGTACACATAGAAGACCCAATAGAATCCACGAGAAAACTTCTTGAAGTAATAAATGCATACAGTAAAGTGGCAGGATATAAAATCAACTTACAAAAATCTACGGCATCTCTATATAAAAACAACAAGCAGACAGAGACGGAACTGAAAAAAGTAATTCTATTTACCATAGCCACAAGAAGCATAAGGTACTTAGGAATAAAACTAACCAAGGAAGTCAAAGACCTCTACAAGGAAAACTATGAAAACCTTAAAAAGGAAATCGAAAAGGACACTAAAAAGTGAAAGGACATTCCAAGTACCTGGATATAATCAAAATGGCAATCCTGCCCAAATTAATCTACATGTTTAAGACAATCTCTACAAAATTACAAGAGACATTCATCACAGATCTAGAAAAGACAATCATAGAATTTGTCTGGAACCATGAAAGACCCCGTTTTGCTAAAGCCATCCTGTGCAAAAAGACTGGAGTAGGTGACATCTCACTTCCTGATCCCACAAAATATTACAAAGCTGTGATAATCAAAACAGCATGATATCAGCACAAAAACAGACATGAGGACCAATGAAATAGAGTAGACTCCAGAAATAAACCCCAAAACATACAGCCAACTCATCTTTGAAAAAGGGTACTAGTCAATCTAGTGGGAAAAGGGAAACTTTTTTAGCACACGGTGCTGGAAAACTGGGTATACACCTGCAGAAAGATGAATCTGAACCCCTATCTGTCACCATTAACAAAAATCAACTTAAAAGTGGATCAAATATCTAAACCTAAGACTGCAAACTATAAAACTACTGGTGGAAAACACTGGGGAAACCCTGGGAGACATTGGGGTAGGCAAAGACTTCTTAAGCAAGACCCCCAAAGCACAGGCAATAATCCCCAAAATAGACAGGTGGGAATACACAGGAAACTCCAGCAGGTTACCTGGAAGAAAATGATTAACCCAATTAAAAGATGAGAAAATTAGCTGAATAAACAACTCTTTAAGGAAGACATACGAACAGTCAAAAATCATATGAAAAAATGCTCAACATCCCTCATCGTAAAGGAGATGCAGATCAAAACCATAATGAGATATCAACTAACCCCAGTCAGAATGGCAAAGATTAAAAAAACAAATAACGGTAAGTGCTGGAGAAGATGTGGTGAAAGGGGGACAGTCCTACACTGTTGGTGGGAATGTAAATTGGTCCATCCACTGTGGAGAACTATATATAGGTTCCTCAAAGACCTTCAAATATAACTACCATATGATCCAGCAATTCCACTCCTGGGTATCTACCCAAAGGACAGAACACTCAGTCGGAAAAGCACTTGCACAACTATTTTCATTACAGCATTATTCATGAGTGCTAAACATGGAACCAACCCAAATGTCCACAAACAGATGAAAGGATTAAAAATTATGGCACAGGGACCAGCAGTTAGCGTAATGGCTATGTCGCTGGACTCCCAC
>NW_006159736.1:1373541-1374651 GCF_000334495.1 Tupaia belangeri chinensis
AAAAAAAACCCCTCCAAAAAAAAAAAAAAAAATTATGGCACATATACTCCATGAAATACTATTCAGCCATAAAAACAAGGCCCTGGAATTTGAAAGAAAGTGGACAAATATGGAAGATTTGTTGCTGAGTGAAGCAAGTCAGGCTATGAAAGAGAGACATTGTATGTCTCCACTTAACATATACCAACTCTCTGCACTCTATGGGAGAGACTGAAAGACTGGAGAATATAAAAGTATTGAAAATTGTAATGGACACTAGAGACAAAATGGAAAGAGAGTGAGGGGAAAGTGTAGGAAAGGAAATTTGGGGGGAAAATGGAAAGGTAAGACACTTGTGGGACATAGATAAGGTTTTTTATCTGGTGACGAGGATGTGTACAATACTATCAACTGGACTGGGCTGAGGTATATATCATGCTGGGTAAAGTCTCTTCACAATCTAAGTGATATATAGTGTTTTAATGATTAATAACTTAAATTAATTTAAAATATAATAAAAGAAAAAAAGCCCAGCCTTAACACATTTTAAAAGAAATTCCTTACCCCTCCCCCAATTTTATGTACCGTAAACTTTCCCATCTCAGTTAACAGCATCTCCATTTTTCCTTTAAGCATGCCAGATATCTCGGAGTCACCTGAGTCCTCTCTTCACTTACATCCATACCCAACTCAACACCAAAACTTTACCTTTTTTTTTTTTTTGAGAGGTTTTTCACTATAGGGCACGTGCGCTTGCCAGATAGACAGACAGAGACATAGAGACAGAAAGCGAAAAATCACCCCCCATGGGGGATGGTCACGCCGCAATCCCTTCTCCTCCATTCTCCGCTTGGGATCTTGGGCACACACGCACACGCGCCCGGCATGGGGTTTTAAGCCACGGGGTCCGGGGCACGAACTGCGGTCGACTATGTGGGAGTCCAGTGACATAGCCATTATGCTAACTGCTGGTTCCTGGAACTTCATTCTCTTTATCTTGCCTGTTTCTTTCCATGTCTGTCCTGAACTTATTTACCTAACATATCCTATGTTTAGTAATTACCTTTTTCAAAAACAGTCAGAATCTGACCCCGTCACTGCTCTTTCACTGGCAAAACTTAGTCCAAGTCA
>NW_006159736.1:1376748-1421868 GCF_000334495.1 Tupaia belangeri chinensis
TGGGGGGTAATTTCTCGCTTTCTGTCTCTCTCTCTCTCTCTCTGTCTTTCTGGCTAGCGTACATGCCCTATAGAAAAAACCCCTCCAAAAAAAAAAAAAATTATGGCACATATACTCCATGAAATACTATTCAGCCATAAAAACAAGGCCCTGGAATTTGAAAGAAAGTGGACAAATATGGAAGATTTGTTGCTGAGTGAAGCAAGTCAGGCTATGAAAGAGAGACATTGTATGTCTCCACTTAACATATACCAACTCTCTGCACTCTATGGGAGAGACTGAAAGACTGGAGAATATAAAAGTATTGAAAATTGTAATGGACACTAGAGACAAAATGGAAAGAGAGTGAGGGGAAAGTGTAGGAAAGGAAATTTGGGGGGAAAATGGAAAGGTAAGACACTTGTGGGACATAGATAAGGTTTTTTATCTGGTGACGAGGATGTGTACAATACTATCAACTGGACTGGGCTGAGGTATATATCATGCTGGGTAAAGTCTCTTCACAATCTAAGTGATATATAGTGTTTTAATGATTAATAACTTAAATTAATTTAAAATATAATAAAAGAAAAAAAGCCCAGCCTTAACACATTTTAAAAGAAATTCCTTACCCCTCCCCCAATTTTATGTACCGTAAACTTTCCCATCTCAGTTAACAGCATCTCCATTTTTCCTTTAAGCATGCCAGATATCTCGGAGTCACCTGAGTCCTCTCTTCACTTACATCCATACCCAACTCAACACCAAAACTTTACCTTTTTTTTTTTTTTGAGAGGTTTTTCACTATAGGGCACGTGCGCTTGCCAGATAGACAGACAGAGACATAGAGACAGAAAGCGAAAAATCACCCCCCATGGGGGATGGTCACGCCGCAATCCCTTCTCCTCCATTCTCCGCTTGGGATCTTGGGCACACACGCACACGCGCCCGGCATGGGGTTTTAAGCCACGGGGTCCGGGGCACGAACTGCGGTCGACTATGTGGGAGTCCAGTGACATAGCCATTATGCTAACTGCTGGTTCCTGGAACTTCATTCTCTTTATCTTGCCTGTTTCTTTCCATGTCTGTCCTGAACTTATTTACCTAACATATCCTATGTTTAGTAATTACCTTTTTCAAAAACAGTCAGAATCTGACCCCGTCACTGCTCTTTCACTGGCAAAACTTAGTCCAAGCCATAATCATCTCTCGACCGGAATGTCATTAGTAGCTTCCACAATGGGTGTCCCTGCTTCTGTCCTTAAAAGGGTTCAAAAACTTAAATCTAATCATAGCATTTCCCTGCTCAAATCCCTCCAATGACTTTCCACCCATGTCAGAGTAAAATCAATAGTTCTTCCCACTAATATCAAACCTTAACCTCACTCTCCTCACTTTTACCCACTTCCTTCTGGTTCTGCTTCAGCTGCATCAACTTCCTGCCTAGTCCTGGAATATACCCAGTACTCTTCCACTTCAGAGCCTTTGTGCCTATTAATCCTTCTGCTTCAAAGGCTCTTCCCTCAGGGTCCCTTTCTTAACTTCTTTCATATCTAGTATTTAAATAAGACCTTTACAATTAGTTCTGCCATGACCACATGTTATGAAATCGCAACTCCTTCCGCTATGCCAGCATATCCTGCCTTTTCCTGTATTCTGGCAGTTACCCTTTTCCTGGTTTTTCTAAATTGTAGTGATCAACAACTGGCATATTATTCTCACCAGCATATAAGTTCTTGAGAGCTAGGACTAATCTTCTGTGTTCACTGTTGCGCTCTTAACACCCAGACTAGTGACGTTGTGTAGTAGGAACCCAGTAAATATTTACTGACTGACCGCATGACTGAGCAGAAATGGCTCCTAGCACCTGAGCACTCAGAGGAAAACCAACTCTGCAGAAGGCCATCAACACCGGAATCTCCAGAAAAAAAAGGAGCTAGTGACTAATACCAGAACCACACAATCCATTCTTATACAAACAAAACACACAAAGTAGGTACTGAAATTCTCATAACTGAATACAAACTTAATAATCATCTATAAAGCCCTCTTAGAAACTTACTTACTTTATTAATAACTTCATCTTAAGCATGGTAAAATATTTCTGTTTGGACTACATTTGTACTCTGACCTTGTCTGGCTAACAGGGTCAAGATTTTACTGTCTTTGGGACCAGCAGTTAGCGTAATGGCTTTGTCGCTGGACTCCCACGGAGTCGACCTCGGTTTGCGTCCCGGACCCGGTGGCTTAAAACTCACACCGGGTGCGTGTGTGTGCGTGCCCAAGATCCTGAGAGAAGAATGGAGGAGAAGGGATTGCAGTGTGGCCATACCCCCTGGGGGATGATTTCTCGCTTTCTGTCTCTCTCTCTGTCTGGCAAGCGCGTGCGCCCTATAGCAAAAAAAAAAAAAAAAAACTCTCAAAAAAAAAAAAAGATTTTATGGCCTTTGAAGAAAATTTTATACTAATATATTTCTAGGCAATTTTTGGAGAAAAGTAGGTACTAATGTTTAAGATGTACATGTCTTTCTACTAGGAATTCCATTCTAGATTTTTAACTTAGGAACACCCTCTCACATGTGCATAGGAGAGACGTACACAAATGTCTATTGCAGTAGGATCTGTAATGGGGGGAACTCTAAGCACCCATCAATGGATGGGAGAATGAATAAATACAAGGGGTCTTTGAAAACTTCACAGAAAATGTGTATTATTAAAAAACTGCACATGAATTTCAAAATTTTTTACACCAAAACAAACTTTTATTTTAATTCCACTTTCCACAAATGTTGTGAAATCCCCTTGTACTATATATAGATTATGAAGACATGAAAACACAGTAAAAGTATAAAATGTTGAACAGCAAACTCACTGGAGAGGTTTCTTCTGGAGATAAAGGGAGGGAAGGAAGGAAATGAGGGTCTCCAACTATATGCACAATGACTTCTTTCACTTCTTTCTCTAAAAAGAAAATGTACCCGAAGGAATGTGCCAAGGTGTGATTTGACAAAGTTCGGTGGTGTTTATCAGAATTTCTCTCTGCATTCCTATATGCTAGAAATTTTTTATAATGAAAAAAAGGATATTGTTCCCCAAAGTGAGGAAAATCAGATAAATAGCCCCCTTAACACAGTGTGATATTAATGAGACTCAATTATATTTACAAGGGCATTCCAGGTGGAGAAAACTATTTGCATAATTTTTTATTGTGGGTAACACTAGTAGTCAGAGCTAAATCATGGAGGACCTTATAAGTCATGCTAAGCAGTCGGAATTTTATCCTGTTGGCAAGGGAAGGTCATTGAATTTTAAGCAAGGGAGTAACATGATTTGATTTACATTTTAGTGAGAAGCCTCTTGGGGAGCAACTTGGAGAACAGAATGGAGGACTGCAGTAAGAATAGTTTGGCGACTTAAAGTGATCCCAGAAAGAGATAATAAATTCCTGGACTAAGTCAGTGGCATTGGAAATAGAGAAAAATATCTAATGTAAAAATGTTTGGGAAATAAAAGTCAACAGAACTCTGATGTACAAAGCGCAGAAGGAAGTCCAGGGTGCCTTTCAGGTTTCTAGCCTGGTTGGATAATTATTGCAACCACTGGATGGGAAATTGGGTGTAGATTTGGAAATGGCAGGGAAGATAAGTTAATGTCTTACATTCCAACCATATTTGAGTTGTCTTTGGGGAAGACATCCATGAGGCAGGTGGATGAATAGGTCTGCAACTGTGGGGGGAAATTTCAGAGCTTTGGATAAATATTTGCTCATTGATGTGTATTTAGCAATTAAAATCACAAAGTGAATGAGATCTTCCTGGAGAATATAGAAAATAGAGATTGAAAATAGAAGAGAATCAGTCTGGAACTCTGGGATCATATTGAAAGGGACACACCAAAAAGGATTCCACAAAGAAAACTGAGAAGAAATGGGTGGAGAAAGCCCAAGGACGGTAACTTCATACCATTAAGCCTGAGAGGTAGAGTCTCTCAGCACAAACCCTCTGTCCTTCCCTGATTTGCAAATGTTTGAGAAATGCCTCCTCATGAAAACTTCTCTCTCAACCTGGACTTCAGATGACTTCAAAACTGGATATGTAAACCCATGAATAGTGTTCGATATGATTCAAGAAAAGTCTTAAGGAGATTGGTTTCCAGATCCTCAAAATCCATATCAATGTTCCTAAAGCTGACCTACATGCAAATTCATTTCAGGTCCAAGATTCTCCTTTACCACCTCTCTTTTAGCAATAATTACCTTCTTTCCTCTTTTCACATTCTCCTCACCTATTCCTAATACAAGCACATATATTCCCAAGGGTATAAAAAAACTGCCAAAGGGCCAGACAACTCAGGATTTTAGTCTTGGCAAAGCCTTCGTAAATCAGTTAAGGTATCTGAAACACATGATGAGCCTCGTGTCTTTCCTTTTTGTTAAAGGCACAGCATGGCTCTAGAATCCTGTATTCTGAGTCCATCATTGTTTGTGACTTCTTTCACTATCTCCCTCTTATTCTCATGCCCCGTTCTACAAAGACTTCACTTTTTTTCTCCTTGTAAAGAATTATTTAGTTTTATTTATTATTATTTTTTTTATTTGCTATAGGGCACATGTGCTCACCAGAGGGAGAGAGAGAGCAAGACACACACACACAGACACAGAAAGAGAGCGAGAGAGAGAGAGAAAGTGAGAAAGCAAGCCACCAGGTCCAAGACTTAAACTGCAGTTGACCATGTGGGAGTCCAGTGCCTTAACCACCATACCACCTGCTGGCTCTTTACGAAGACTTTGACCTAGAAACTCCTGGCCTCGGCATCTCTGATATAGTGGGATACTGGTGGGAATTCAAACAGGTGCTATCCAGCAGTGCAGGGGACAAGAACTCTGCAGGGCAATCCTAGAGCCATGGCCATGGGAAGGCAAAGGCTTCCCACTTTATTCACTGATCGTCCTGACATGCAGATCATTCAGCTCTTCAGGTGATCCTGTGGTATCATCAGCTAGTCTTCTACAGTAGTGGCAGGATGCATGAAGTTTCCTACCTCCTCCTCCACTGCTTCTCTGCTTCCGGTGTGAAGCCTTTCACACAGACTGATCAGGGGAACCCAGCATAAGATCGTTGGGATATTCCGAATTTGGATATGTTGCAAAGGAGGGGTGGCAATGTCATCTTCCTTTCTTCCATTTCTGGACTACTGTACTGCCAAAGGATGTGTCACCTTAAGGAGAGTGCTGAGAGAGGTATAGGTGGTGACAACATAGGGAAAACCTGGGAGGTAGCAATGCCTTCTTTTACCCAAGTGGTAACATCTAGTCAGCTCTGAGAAGCACCCTCTCTGCATTTTTTTTACATAAAGAACATAGTAAATTCATGCTGGGAAAATTAATCTGTATTCTGTAAAGATGTACACTGGTTAAATGTAAAAAAATAATTTTAATTAATTAAAAAATAAAGAATATGGTGGGAACTCAGTTTAGCTGCTACTTCATCCAGGCCTCAGGTATGTTTTCTTGCTTCAAAGATGAGGAAAAAAAGAAAACAAGAGAAACTCCACAAGCAGCCAGTGTTATGGTTTCAAGTAGAAGGAACACATATTGAGGATAGGTTAGAATTTTATGTTATCTTCAACAATTTAACTTGTTGCTAAAATATTGTTCAATCCATAGTCACCTTTTTCTTAGATACAACTCTGTCAATTATTTCTTTATTTATTCATTCTTATCATGTATTTATTAGGTTCAGGTAAACCCAATATTCAATAGAAATAAGTCATTTATTCTATAAATAGCTTAATTCAAAATTGATTAAATGGGACCAGCAGATGGCGTAGCAGTTACGTCGCTGGACTCCCATATAGCTGACTGTAGCTTGACCCCACCAGTGGCTTGACAATCACGCCAGGTGCATATGCGTACTGGACAAAGATCCCAGAAGTAGAATGGAGGAGAAGGGATTGCAGCCTGCCCATCCCCCCTAAAAAAGGTGATTTCTCACTTTCCCTTTCACTGTGTTTGCCTCTGTCCAGCAAGTGCACATGCCCTAAGGCAAAAAACTCTTAAAAAGGGAAAAAAAAAAAAAAAAAGATGAACTACTTCTAAGTTCCACATTCACTGGTGAACAAATACTTTTTTTATTTGCTATAAATTTCTACAAAACAAGTTAAATTGTACCTTTAAAGCAAAATATTACTTGTGCATGGAAATAGATGAAAATGTTCCTAAGAATTAATCTAGAATGTAATGCCTTAAAATTTAGAAAAATCACGCTATTAAATTAGTATTAATTTCTCCTCTCTTCAAGGCAGATATGCTGTTTAACTCTTTCAAATATATGAACAACTATCCTACACCATAAAATAAAATTATCACTTTATCTCTAATACTGTTATGAGGAGGTCATAAAGAAGAGTTAATGAAAAATACATATCATTAAAAAAAACTATGCAGATTTCAAAAAAAGTTTGCAGCAAAATTAACTTATACCTTAATTGCTTTTTTTTTTCCAGAAACCCAAGAATGTGATTCTTTGTCTGACCTCATATTTTTCTAAGGCATTTTTAGATTACCCAAAATATTAATACTTAAATACATAGGTCTTCAATCATAGCAATAGGAAAGTCCTAAAATGCACAATTTTCTCTAATTTTGTGGGGTTGGTTTTCCACTCGGTTATCAACTAGCCTTAGCTAGTAGTTTTGTCTGTATTGAACCTGATAGGAGACCTTTAATATTTCTGTACCTAAATATTTATATCCTTCCTCAGATTTGGAAAGTTTCAGCTATTATTTCTTTAAGTATGCCCTCTACTTCCTGCTTCTCCTCCTTAACTTCTATAATTTGAGTATTCACTCTTTATATGCTTGTCTGTTAATCTCATAAGCCTTCTTGATTCTTTTCATTTTTTTATCTTTTAAATATTTTTAAATGTAATATATAACTGTACCAAAACCATGCCCCTTCAACTATGTAAACTTGTGATGAAAAGCTGTAGATGTTAACATGAAAATATGTAGAGGATAATTTTTACATTCTTTAAATAGTGTGAATAAAAATATTCAAAGACTATTCTGTTTGTTTTCTTTTTGCTACTGTAACAAATTACCACAAACTTAGAGACTTAATACATATTTGTTATCTTACCATTCTGTAGGTCAGAAGTCTAACCTGGGATTCAGCAGGTTTAATCAAGGTGGTGACAGGTTTGGATTCCTCCGTGGGGGATTTAGGAGAGAATCTGTTTCCTTCCCTTTTCAGCTTTGGAGCTGTTTACATTCTCTGCCTGTGACTCCTCTTCCCTACCTTCAAAGTCAGCAGCATTAAGTCAAGTCTTTCTCACTCCGCCAACTCTGTGGTTGTCCTCTGCCTCCCCCTTTTACTTATAAGAATGCTTGTGATTATATTGGACTCACCTGGACAATATCCCCATATCAAGGTCAGCTGATTAGCAACCTTAATTATCCCTTAGTATAAGGACGCCTACACAGGGTCGGGTATCATGTTGTGGACATGTTTGGTGGCACCATTGTGCCTACCTCAGCCACTGCTCTAATTCTTACCCATTTCTTCATTTTCTGTTACTTCTTGCTATTAGTTATTCTCTTTCTCTCTGTATTAGCATCAGCTTCCTTCCACTTGTTTCTTCCTCAAGAGTAGAAAATATATGTGTCCTACCTATAGTTTGGCCCATTTGTTTTGTATAAATGAATAAGTGTAGAAAAGTATTTAAACAAAGCCTTTCTCTCCATTATGAACTCCCTACATTAAACTCCTCACGTATTTCTTTATTTCTCTCTGCATCTCCATAGTCAAATATCTTGAAATAGGGTTTCTTTTCTCATTCACTTTCTCTGGCTTTTGTTCAGGAAATCACATCCTCTTTGGTAAACCATGAACTTTCTCTAAAGACCACGATTTAGTTGTTTGTTTGTTTGTTTGTATTAAGTTGTCAAAGGGCACCTGCATTCACCAGAGAGACAAAGAAACAAAGATAGAGGAAGAGAGAACATACCCTCGAACGGGATGTGATCATACTATAATCCCTTCTCCTTTATTTCTTTCTCTCTTTTTTTTTTTTTTTTTTTTTTTTGGAGAGGTTTTTGCTATAGGACGCGTGCGCTCACCAGACAGAGAGAGAGAGAGAGACAGAAAGCAAAAAACCACCCCCCAGGCCCGAAGGCCACGCCTCAATCCCTTCTCCTCCATTCTCCTCTCTGGATCCTGGGCATGCATGCACATGTGCCTGGCGTGAGTTTTAAGCCACCGGGTCCAGGACCCGAAACTCGGTTGCCCACATGAGAGTCCAGCGACATAGCCATTACGCTAACTGCTGGTCCCTTATTTTTTCTTTTTGGAGAGGTTTTTGCTATAGGGCCTGTGTGCTTGCCAGAAAGACAGAGAGACAGAAAGTGAGAAATCACCCCCCATGGCGAATGGCCACACAGCACTCCCTTCTCCTCCATTCTCCTGCCCTTCCCCCATTTGAACAGTGTATGACAATGTTCACCAATTTCTACATCTTGAAGCTCTTGATTCTCTTGATTTCAATGGCCCCACCCTCATGCCTGTCTTCCTACCTGTTTGCCAGGCATTCTTAGTCTCCTCTTCTGATGCTGAATCAAGACAACCTGCTGTTCTTTAGGGTCTCCTCCTGAATCCTGCCATAATTTGGCACACCCTCCTGAGGCAATCTCACAGCTTAATCACCATCTATAGGCAAATTGCTCCCAAATCCATATCTCCAGTCACACCTGTCTCCTGAGCTTCAGGTCTATTTATTTCATTGATTGAACATCTCTATTTGATATCTCACAGGTACCTCAACCTCAACACAGTAAAAACTGAATTTACCTTTCGCTCTCACACTTCAACCTATTTTAGCTTTTGTATTCTTAATCTCAGTAAATGCCACACCAATAATCTGGTTGAAAAAAAAAAAAACATATATTTCGGTCTACCCTCACCAATCATCATATGATATCAATTCTACCTTATAAATCTATCTTGAATCATCCCATGGTCACCTCCCAAGTTTGAACCAACATCGTTTCCAGCCTGCTGGCCTCCCTGTTTCCAATGCTGACATCTTTCTCTTGTCTCTACCTGATCCCTCCCTATAGCCTGAGTGATCTTCCCAGAACACAGATTTCATTGTGCCACTTTCCTGACTGAAACACTTCTGTGGCTCCCCACTGTCTTTTGGATCTCTCACTCTGAACCTCTGCCAGACATATACTCCCTGCTGGCCCCCAATTCTATCTGTTTAACTCAATTTGGTGCGGGAAGGTATCTTACTTAATGAACTTGATGGGGGCAAAAAGAATGGATGGATATGAAAATAAATCATCTTGTAATTTGGGAGTAAGAAGTTAAGTTCATGGCCTCTGTATTTCTGACAAAGTGGTAAAGGTACTATTTAACGTGGGGTTGGGTGTCAATTAATAGAGGGTATAGAGGATGGTGAAGGTTTGATATATCCTTATGGGAAATGGGGGAGTGGACAGGCCAATGATAAGTAAAAGAATTGCCAAATGGGACCAGCAGTTGGCATAATGGCTATATCACTGGACTCCCATGTAGTCAACCGTGGTTCTAGTCCCGGACCCAGTGGCTCAAACTCATGCCAGGTGCATGTGCGTGCATGCCCAACATCCCGAGAAGAATGGAGGAGATAGGATTTTGGCATGGCCATCACCCCTGGGGGGGGTGATTTCTCGCTTTCTGTCTCTCTGTCTCTGACTTTCTGGCGAACACATGTGCCCTGCCATAATGATACATTTGTAGCATTGAGTCTGTACACTTGGGCAGATTTTTCCAATCAGCTTCAGTTAAGTCTTTCCTCATAAAACTTATTCACCTGATTCTCAAATCAAATAATCAAACTGGTATAATTTCAGTGTCCTTTTGAATGTCTTTGTAACTGTTCATATTTTCTGTTTTTATTTTTGCCCATCTCTACAATTTTAAGAAAAAATTTAACCATTCCTATATATGTTCTTTTATAGAGCTTCTTGTTTTTTTTTTTTTTTCTTTTTTGAGAGGTTTTTGCTATAGGGAGTGTGGGCTAGTCAGAAAGACAGAGAGAGACAGAGAGATAGAAAGTGAGAAATCACCCCCCAGGGGGGATGGCCACACTGCAATCCCTTCTCCATTCTCCTCTTGGGATTTTGGGGGCACACACACATGTGCCCAGCGTGAGTTTAAGCCACCGGGTCCGGGACTTGAACCATGGTTGACTATATGGGAGTTCAGCAACATAGCCATTAAGTTAACTGCTGGTCCTTAGAGCTTCTTTTTTTTTTTTTTAAGGTTTTTGTCATAAGATATATGTACTTTCCAGAGAGAGATGGAGAGAGAGACAGAAAGAGGGAAAGTGAAAATCATCCCCCAGGGTAAATGCCCACATCATAATCTCTTCCCCTTTTCTCTTGGGATTTTGGACACTCACATACATGTACCTGGCATGTTTTTTAGAATACTGAGTCCAGGATTTGAACTGTGGTTGCCCATGAGGGAATTCAGTGCCTTAACCACCACACCACCTGCTGGCCCTTATAGTGCCATTATTAAACTTTTGCGGATATTTCAATATTAAAAGGACATTTCTAAATTCTACTAAATGCTTATCAAATGTGTAACCTTGCATAAATTATAGGATTATACTAAACCCTGATAGTTGACTTTTTTCTGTTCCATTGTTCCGCATGTCTTTTTTATGTGCCAATACCATGCTGTTTTGATTATCATGGCTTTGTAATATATTTGGGGTCAGTGAAATGCCTCCTACTCTACTCTTCTTACACAGGATTGCTTTGGCAATATGGGGTCTTTCATGATTCCAGACAAATTCCATGATTATCTTTTCTAGATCTGTGAAGAATGTCTCTGGTAATTTAATTGGGATTGCATTAAATAGGTAGATTAATTTGGGTATAGTTGACTTTTTAAATTGTTCTTGCGAATCTTTTAAACAGTTATTAGCCAGTTTATCTGGATATATTAGCCATATATAATTAAATCGGTAATCATATATACTATAATGTTCAATCCTGTCACTAAAATAAACTTAGTTATGGCACTGACTTTAGACATTGAAACCTGCAATGTGGAACTGTGTTCAGTCACTCATAATGTTGGGGCCTGATAAAGACTAAGGAAGGGAATCTAGGAGCACAGTGGGTATTACAATGTTCTCAGCATGGAAAAGTGCTATGGGAACTCTACAGCAGAGGTCAAAGGGAAAGCTTCTCACCGAAGGCTTTTTTAATTTTTTTTTAGAGACATTTTTTGCTATAGGGCACATAAGCTTGCTAGAAAGAGAGAAAGAAAGTGAGAAATCACCCTCTGCAGGGATGGCCACACTGCAATCCCTTCCTCTCTGTCTTCTTGGAATTTTGGGTATGCACGTAGTCATGTCTGGCATGAGTTTCAAGCTGCCAGGTCTAGGACTCAAGCCAGTCAGTTATGTGGGAGTCCAGCACCTTAACCACTATACCATCCACTGGTCCTTTAAGGCCTTTTTTAGTATACTGTTGAGTAACTGTGGGAGATCTTATAAGAGATGTGAAAAAGAACCCAAATGGCACTGTCATGGACCAACCAGTTGGCCTCCAAAGGCCGTGCACTCAAAAAATAAGTGAGATTGGCTTAGTTTTTATTTCTTATTTACCCAAGGGCAGAAACAATAAAAACACTCTAGTAGAAAATGTCTTTATCCCCACTGGATTTCATAACCTAAAAGAACCACAGAATTTTTCCTTGCAAGTATGTTTAGAGATCTTCGAGTTCAACTGTTCCATTCTCCCCACCCTCATTTTATCTCACACCTGGTATCCCATTTACTGACATAGACAAATGCTTTTATTTAAAAATGTCTATACATAGAAATGTTTACATATGAATATTCAATGTGAAATTTACACAAGATGTGCTTACTGTAGATTGTTTTATTTTATTTTTACCTTACCTTCTTAAAGCCCTAACCCAGTGATCTTTCTTGAATAAACATTAAAAGAAAACACAGTAAATTCTTGGTCATAAGATGCCCAAATGCTAAGACAGAAAGGAGTATTGGGATATAAAAATAGGAAAATCAAAACTACAGAAAGTACATGAGAGACTCCAAGAGCAGAAGGAAGAACAGGAGCAAAGGGAATTTTGCTTCATTTGTCTAAGTAGGTCAGAGTGGCTCACCAACAGGGGAACTGGAAGAGGAGTCAGGTTTCTGGAATAAAAACCACAGTTTGAAAAAAATTCATGGTAAGATGGCTCTCGTTGTAAGTAAGAGACTTTTACATGCCAATCTCCCTTACCAACCACCCTTGGGCTTGCTGAATGGCAGAGAAAACATCAAGGAAGAGTAAGGATTGAACATGAACAGTGGCGTGACTTGGGGGTTGAGGATTACAGGATCCAATTACAGTTCTTTTTCTTTTCTTTTCTTTTCTTTTCTTTTCTTTTCTTTTCTTTTCTTTTCTTTTCCTTTCTTTTTTTAATGAGCAATTTTAGTTATAGGGCATGTGCGCTTGTTAGATAGACAGAAAGCAGAAATCACCCCCCATAAGGGATGGCCACAACACAATCCCTTCTCCTCCATTCTCTCAGGATTTTGGGCATGCACACACACATACCCGGCATGAGTTTCAAGCCACCAGGTCTGGGACTGGAACAGCGGTCGGTCATGTGGGTGTCCAGTGATGTAACCATTTATGAACTGCTGGTCCCCCGATTCCAGTTCTAATACCAGCTTGTTGCACCCAATTTCTTCTAGTCAATTTTTTTTTTAATCTAGTAAACTGAGATTAGCCTGGTGAACTCTACGAGGCCCCTTCCAGCTCTAACACCCTGGATCCCAGGTATTGAGCATCTTCCATCTAGAGCCTTGCTTTAATGTAGTTTGTGCTGCATAGCATTTAGTGAGTCATCAGAAAATTGTCTAAGCATAGCGGAAGGACCTCATGAGAACTCAGGATCTCTTCTAAAGCTATCACCCAAAACAAACATCCATTGGAGCTCAGTTTTGAAAGCTGTGTCTCCCCTGAAATGCCTGGGATACAATCCACTCACTTACTGGGAAATACAAATGCCAGGCTCTGTGGTTAGAACTGGAGTTAACAGCCTAGTTCTTACTCTCATGAGAGTAGAGGTAATTTCACCTCTGTGAGTGGCAGGGGAGAAATGCACAGAAAGCTGGAGTTCTCAAAAGGGGATGATGTTGCAGAAGGTTGTACAGCCTTTGAGCAGGGTGTAGAAAAAGGGCATTTGTAAGGGGGTCAGCCATGAGCAGAGAGCATTTTTAGGCTAAGAAAACAATTTAGGTAAAAGCAGAGCAAAGGGAGCTGCTGTTTAAAAAACTACAGGAAAATATGTACTGAAGCTGGAATATAGAACACAGGATTACAGTGGCCAGGAATAAAAGGAATAAACTAGGTTGTGGCCAAATTGTAAACGGCCTTATATGCCTGTCAAAGGAATTTGGAATGAATCCTGTGGGCAACAGAGGGGACGTAAGAGGTTTTAAGCAGGACAGAGAGACACTTGGACTCACTTCCAGGAGGAAAATGTACTGGCAGCATCATGGAGGGAGGATGGAAAATCCTGCAGAAAGGCAGAAAACCAGAGAAGAGGCTCCTACTTAGCAGATAACCAGCTCATCCTGGTTCGCACCACTTGCAGGGCAGGAGGCTGGATTATATTTGCACACCCATTGTACTCCATCTTCCTGATATGATCAGCATAGCGACAGAGTGCAGAAAGTCTTTCTGGGAGTCCTAATGGGAATAAGCTGGCTCTCCTGGCAAACAGTGGCAGTCTGAAAACAGCACATTTTATTGCGGGAATTCATGGTAAGTCACTATCCCTGTTAGAACCCTCATCCACAGTGAAGTCTCCCAGAGCTGGACGTCCATTTCGCCATCATCATCCTCTTCCCTGGACTGCTGACCTTGTCTGCACCATGGACATCTGGGTGCCGATTGATCGTTTTGTTAGAGATATGGTTGATAGCATTTCCAGTTCTTTTTAGTTTTTACAGGGAATAACCAAGCTAATTAGTTATAAAGAATCATATGGGTATACAGAAAGTTCAGATCTGGGGCAAAGATAAAAATTTAACTCTGCTTTTGCAGTTTCTTCCTACTACATTCCACTTCTTATTCATAACAATAATTCCAATGGCCAGTAGTAAGAGACTGCTATCCCCTTGAGAAAATAGCTTTGAAATACCAAGAGTAATGGCATTTTTAGATTTCTACAGCAGCCCAGCCCCTCCTCGCACCCCTTGCCTCAGGATCTCACAATGCTCTACAAAAATAAAATTCATTAAGGATCTCCTTGTAAAATAGGCAGTGTTATTATTCTCATTCCTCACACTGACAAACAAAATAGAGCGATGTTTTTCAGTTGTCTGCCCAAGGTCAATTCCGGTGGCAAAACTAGAAACAACTCAGTTATGTGCCCTTGACTATTATCAAACAGCTTTGTATTTTCAAGGAAAGCTGAAGTAACTTACCCCAAACCTGAGTAAATTATATTTCAGAACAGGAGTGAGAATGTGGCTACACTGCCTCTCACACATTACCTGCATCTTCTCCACCCAGCGCCAATTGACCTTCCCCGGAAGGATGTGATCCGATTACACCTAAGTAGATCAATAACGCCTCACACATCAGCCCTACGAATGGTAACCGAAAGAGTCAAACCCATAAATAAAATCTACCTACCCCTGAGACCGAGGAAAGGTAAGAAAGGAAAGGACTTTTTAAAAATGAACACCAGAGAGAGAAACACATACATATAAAATTTAGCTATTTTACATCTATTTTTATATGTGTGTGTATTAAAAAGCACATATTACATATATGTACATATACAAGTGTACACATCTTTAAAAGAAATTTAAGATATAAAATAGAATGGCTTAGGTACTTATTAAGTCCTTGGAAAATCTAGCATGGAATTTAATAATGTACCTCATGATATTTAATATAGAAAAGATTTAATGTCATAGCAGTAGACTGACTTTCTATGAGAGAGAAAAAGTATGTATGTATTTTTAAAGGTTATTTTAATTCTATAATTATGATAAAAATCCCTGCTTTAAAATGTGTTTCTAAAATAAAAAGTGTCATATTAAAAAAATGATAGTTAGGGAGTTCACATAATAAAAAAATACCTTTTGGAGAGAAAAACTAATTTCTCCAAATTAGGCAAACACCTACTTATAATTGGAAAGGCAAGAAAAGATGTAAAGTATGTTTTAGAAGCAGTATCTGTACATAAAATTTATATACTAGGTAGGTACAATATGATTTTACTGAACCATATATGTTATGACTGAAAGAGAAAGATAGTTTAGAATTTTAAGAGCTAGGCTGAAAGTTTGGTATTTTTTAAAAAAAGATAAAGTAGGAAGATGAATGATGACACATGACTTACAGGGACCAATGGAGATTTGATAAAGTTTAACTAAAAATATGATCTATAGATATATATTTTTTTGTCATTACAACATGGTTTCATTGAGTTATGGTATCTGAATAAAGAGAACAATTTAGCTTCTAAAACATACACAATTTACTATTTCTACATAGCAATAAGATTCTTTTCATCTATAATGTGTACATGGCCTTAGCAGTCTAAAGTTTTCTGAATAATGTCCTACAGAAAGCATCCTAAAAAACAGATGATTACGAAACCAGCAGCTGGCATAATGGCTGTGTTGCTGGACTCCCATGTAGTCGACCGCAGTTTGAGTCCCAGACCTGGTGACTTAAATTCACACAGGGCATGTGTGTGTGCGTGCCCAAGATCCCAAGAGGAGAATGGAGAGGAAGGGATTGTGGCATAGTCATCCCCCCCTGGGGGGTGATTTCTCGCTTTCTGTATCTCTGTCTCTGTCTTTCTGGAGAGCACATGCATCCTATAGCAAAAACCTCTCCAGAAAAAGAAAATTGAAAAATAGATGGTTACATTTGGTTGTTTTCTTTCTCTTTCTTTCTTTCTTTTTTTTTTTTTTAAGAGAGATTTTTTGATATAGGGTGCTTGCACTCGCCAGAGAAACAAAGAGACAGGAAGTGAAAAATCATTCCCCAGGAAGGATGGCCATGCCACAATCCCTTCTCCTCCATTCTCCTCTTGGGATTTTTGGCATGTACACACATACACACCCAGTGTGAGTTTCAAGCTGCTGGGTCCAGGACTCAAACTGCAGTCAGCCATGTGGGAGTCCAGCGACATAACAATTATGCCATCTGCTAGTCCAAGTTTGGTGATTTTCTAACCTGCCATATTTGAGCTTAATTCTTCCCATGAATGTGTCTTCTAAGGTGATGCTAGTAATTTCACCTTGCATAATAATTAGTGTCATCATAGTCGTTGGCGTTCATTGAGCTCTACCTGCACGTAGTTGGAGCTTCACTCCTCATGTCCTACACTCACCCCAGTGAATGAACACAGGGTCTGGGAGGAGGCTGTCCAGTCACTCCTGGACAACAGTTAGCAAGATCATCTGTGAGTTCCCAGCCTGCATCTGGGGCCTGGTAAATTCAGTGCTAGTAGCTGTTTCTTCCCCTCCTTCCTCTGATCCTGGAGTCTTCGCCAATGATCCAGAGACACAAAGTCTCTGGATCCCATGCCTTCTTCTCCACTTTGTTCCTTGCCTAGTCTCTCCATCCAGTGCAGAGAGCACATTAGATGGCAGGAAAATTTGTCCTGTCTTTGTAGACCCCAGAATTATACCAGTAGGTTAACTGTGCTATTCTTTTTGAACACCATTGTTGACTATTTCTGAACTCCAATTTATCATAGATCATAGCTTTTTTAAAAAGAGGTTTTGGCCTTAAGGTGCATGTGCTCACCAGAGAGAGAGAGAGAGACAATGAGGGTGAAAGTGATAAATCCCCCCCAGCAGGGCCAGCCACATTGCAATCCCTTCTCCTCTGTTCTCCTCTCAGGATCTTGGGCATGCATGCACACGCGCCCAGCGGAATTTTCAACTACCAAGTCTGGGACTTGAACTGCTATTGGCCATGTGGGAATCTAGCAACGTAACCGTCACACCATCTGCTGACCCCAGATCGTAGGTTTTTATCAAGGTCTCTTTTAGGTTGGGTTCCCCAGAAGAGGACCCAGAAACTAAGATATAAAGGTGGACCATTTAGGCCAGAAAAGGACAGAGGCAACTACAGAGTGTGTTGGTAGGCAAGTTCCTGCTAAAGGCTGTTGTAACTACGTTTCGGTGGGAAACTCTAAGAGATGGTAAAGAACAGAATACAGAATTGTCCTACTCAAAAAAACAACAAAAAAAGGAAGTTGAATTAGCTGTCCACTAACTCATTTGTTATTGGTTGAGGATGGCTCCTGGGGTATTAATCTGGTACTTTCAGCTGCTCTGCAGGGGCCCACACTTCCTCCTCAAGTCAGAGAGATCCTCAGGAGAGTAACAGGTACTTTCAGTAAGAGTGACCACCATGCGGTTTCATATGGGTATCTGAGTCTACATAGATACTTGAAAAACACATCGTCCTTCCTTTCCCTGCCGTGCTAGAGGTCTTCCATCTCTTCAATTCCCTTCTGCTCCCAGGGCTGGAAATGGTCATAACACCCAGTAGACACTGGCTCCAGAGCACTGCAGGGCATCTTATGGTTTCTCTTCATTCTTCCCACACCTCTGTAAAACTGTCCTTTTATCTGGACCAGCAGTTGGCCTAATGGCTATGTCGCTGGACTCCCACGTAGTCCGCCGTGATTCGAGTCCTGGACCCGGTGGCTTAAACCCACGCTAGGTGCATGTGCATGCATGTGTGCCCAAGATCCTGAGAGGAGAATGTAGAGAAAGAATTGCAGCATGGCCATCCCCCCGGAGGGTAATTTCTAGCTTTCTGTCTCTCTGTCTCTCTGTCTTTCTGCTGAGCACACACACCCTATAGCAAAAAGCTCTCCAAAAAAAAAAAAAAGCCCTTTTATTAAACTGTCATATTAGCCTTGAGGCAGAATATCTCCACTTATGTTATGCCAGGCTTTACATCTCTCTCTAAAAAAAAAAAAAAAAACCCTTTTCTAATCACCAATCCTTTGACCAATTTAACCTCCACTTCTTAGTCCCTCACTGTGAAATAATATCTAAAAGTCAGGAAACTCATTTCTGTACATCAAGTGTGCAGCCACAGCAGAGTCCGGAACATCAAAGCGGTTAATATTTATTGTCTTCCATCCTCAGGCACATCTGAGGTGGAAATATAACTCCTTTTATTGCTAACACAGATCTATTCTATTCCTACATTCAAGGAATACCTGTGGTTCAATTTTAAAATCCTATAACATTAGTGATCTTTTTATAAGTTTCTCATAAGAAGCAATAGAGGTGGTGATAAAATTTTGTCATTCGAAGCCAGCACATCTTGGTGCATCCACTGTCTATGGGACTTAGGGAAAGTTACTCCTCAGTAATAAAAAGAGGTAAAAACAACAACAAAGAGGCAACAATATGGATCCCCCATTTTTTGGCTGAGAATTCAAAGTGGAAGGAGAGTGTGGGAGGGCAAGAGCATAGGAAAGTAAATTTGGAGAAAAAATAGGTAAGACATTTGTGGGACACAGATAAGGTTTATTATTTGTTGACAAGGATATGTATAGTATTCTCAACTGGGCTGGACTGAGGTGTATATCAAGCTGAGAAAAGTCTCTTTATAATCTAAATAATGTATAGTGATTGAATGTATAAATAATAATAAAATTTAAAAATGAAAAAAATGAACAAACAGGCTGGAACATAGTTAAGTATCCATTCATTCATTCATATATTAAGAAGCTCTTAGTACTAAGCTCTGCTCTAGGTTCTGGGTTTATAATAGCGACTGGAACAAAGTCTTTATTCTGAGACTCTAAATATGAAAATGTGAATGTATCAGGTGGTGGAAGATGTTACAACAGAGGGTAATAATATGCTAGAGCGAGAGTGATGGTGGAGCAGGGGTGATATTTTACGGGATGATCAGCCAAGACTTCTTTGAGCAGAGACATAAAGTAAATGAGGGAATAAGCTATGTGGATTACCTAGGAAAATCCTATTGCTGGCAGAGGGAAGAGAAGTGGGGAGAGAGAGTGTGGCTACTGTTTCAGGAATGTAAAAGGGGCCCGTGTAACTACATCAGAATGAGCAAGGGGGTAGTAAAGAGATGAAGCCAGAGATGCCATGGGACTTAGACCTTATGGGTCACTGCAGGGACTTCCAATTTTATTCTGAGCAAGCCAGGATGTCATCAAAGGGAACAGACTCAAAGAGTGACGTGATCAGATGAGTTTTGATGGGATGGCTTTGGATGCCATGTTTGGAATAGACAGTAATACAAGGGCAGACCGGGGGGCCAGCTGGGAAGATGCTACAATAATCCAGGTAGAAGACAATAGTGGTTTGTACTAAGATGGTAGCAATGGAGATGGTGACAAGTGCTGGGTCTATTGTGAAGCTGAAAAGATTGAGTTTGGATATACAATGAGAGAAGTCTAAGGATGACCCCAAGTTTAGTCTGAGAGACTAGAAGGATGGAGTTGCTGTAACTAGATGAAGATGGCTGAAGTAAAGCAGACCTGGGTGGGAGTGGGGGGTGTTACATTGAGAGTTCAGCTTTGGACAAATATACATGCACAGGAATGTCGGTAGAAAGAAGCTGTGTTTGGTTTGGGTCTATGACAATATATAGTTTACACATTGTATTTAAAGCCTTGGAAATATAGGTAATCTATTAATAAAGGCATCTCATGTCATGTAATAAATGAACATGTGGGATAGCCTACATAGCAGTCTCCAGCATAGTGGACTACAGTGCTGGAAGCCACATGCCTGACTTTTTTGTATCCCGAAATCAGCCTGAAAATATACTGGGTGCAGGTGTAGGTACACAAGATCCTGGCAAGCAGATATTCTGGGGAAAGGGGGTCATCACTTGATGAGATCCTGCCGAGGGCCTGCCCCTCTCTCTCTCTCTCTCTCTCTCTCTCTCTCTCTCTCATGCACACACTCTCTATAATGCAAAAAAAAAAATAAATGAAAATAGATGAATATGTGCCTTATAGAGGTTCCAAAATGGGATGATGTTCTTCCCCAAATTGGTTCATTTCAGTGAAAAAATAATCATATCCAACAAGGAAACACAGTAGATAATGGAGCCACATAGAACGTTTGTGACAATGTGGCCAGAGCACTAATTTTAAATTGTGGTGGACTCAAGAATTTAATCATTTCAGTTGACAGGACATGGGTTTCCAGATAACTGAAACTGAGCTTTATATATCCTAGAAACAATAGGTTGTGGTATGGAAGGCAACTTTATTTGGTTTGAGTTTGGCAAATTTCTTCCTATGAGTATTCTGGAAGTTTAAGAATAATGGATATAGAAACTTACTGGCTACACTTCAGGAAAGTAAACAATTATAATGATTTCAAATATGGGCAGCAGTTGGATTTGGCCCATTGGCCAGTTTGCCTCTGCTCCACCCCATCCCAAATAGCTTTCCCCCTTTTTACAAACGCTTAGAAAAAACAGTTGTTTCAACATGTGTACATTACTGTTCATGGGCAAGTTTATTTTTTTTTAAGTGGATTTTTTTTCCTCAAGATATCATTAGATGTTTGACTAACTTAGGGATGCATTCGACCAGTTAAAGGTTTTGCAATAATTCAGACAAGAAGTGATAAGACCTTAGAACCAGGTGACAACAATGGCGCGAAATGGTCACATTGTGGATGTATTTTGTTGATAGAAGCAAGAGGATTTGTATAATAACTGAATGTAGGGTGTGAGAGAAAGGAAGGAGTTGAAGATGGCCCCAATGATTTCTGTTTATCTCATGAATGGTAGCCATCATTATTTTGTTTGTGTAACTATGTTTATACACCTTACATTCTTAACCCGGCTTCTGTAAGCATGCAATTAAAAAATGTTTTGTCCACCATCAATCCCCTTACCAGCTCCTTGGATATAATATTCTCCATCTTACTGAATAAAGTATCCCAAGAAAATTGTACTTTGGAACTCTTGTCATTTATTGTCAAGGATGTACTTCATACACAATATCACAATAGCAGCACGATCATTCTCTCAAACTCAGTCTGGTTTCTTTCTTTTTCCTTCAGTCTTCTTGGCTAGTAAGAGCTCTCAGAGCTATAACACTGATGAGAATCTTTGTCACAGTGTGAGTTTCCTAGTGCACGACCTTTTCCTTTGAGCTCATCAACAGTCCACAGCACTAGTATACTCACTCGACAAAGTGACTCATAATCATTTGCATTTTGCTTTGACAGACTGATCATTATCATAAAGCCATTGCTGCATGACTTTCTGAAGGACTTATGAAGATGTTCATGGGCTGTTAAGCTGTGAATTTCTTAGAGAATTTAAATTATTCTAAGTTAAACTTCTGGGTCTTGTAGCGTGCATCTTGGCTTAACTGAAAAACAACTAGACAAGTGAGCCCTGTAAAACAATTCAATTTCAATGTGCTGGAGAGGGGACTCAAATACTCAGAGAGGAAATTATTAACTGTTGCATAAGTTGCACTGAATCAGTCTTAAGGTCTTGAGAAACTTTGGAAATTCAGCTCAGTAGAAGACATTTATTCATTTAGATAAATGAATAATGTTCAACAAATATTTACTGAGGACCTACTAAAGTCTGGGAACTGTTCTAGATACTGTATATATGGAGCCAAATTAGATAGAATTAGAAGCTGTAAGCAACAAATATCTTATATCTCACAGTTTTTAGGGATATGAAGCTGTTTTAGCTGGGTAGTTCTTATTCAGGGTGTTTCAGCAAGCAGCAAATGCTGACTGGGGTTACATCATCTCAAAGCTCAATTTGGGTAGGATCTATTCCAACCACATGGCTACTGGTAGCCTCAGAAGATCCACTTCCAAGAGACTCCCACAGGGTTAACTCTCTATATGGCAGCTGGAAACAAAGATGAACAATCCACGAAATAGGGAGTACACCCAAACAGAAGACATTCTTTGTAACTTAATCTTAAAATATTATCCCATTGATTCTACTGTATTTTATTTGCTAGAGCTATTCAACAAGCCCAGTCCAGGGGAGAAGATTACACAAGGATATGTAAGATCAGAAGGGTAGTGTAAAGATCATTGAGGGTATCTGGGAAACTGGAAACTGCCCACAATAAATGGGACCCACTAAAACTAAACAAATGGCATACTAGCCATTTTACTTCAAGGTATACATTCAACAGAAATGTGTGTGTGTGTGTGTGTGTGTGTGTGTGTGTATTCCACAAACTATGTACCAAAATGTTCATAGTCTCATTATTTGTAATGAACAAAAAGTAATAACCAAATGTCTATTATGATGAATTAAATCAATCACAATGTACACATCCAATAGACTTAGACACATGAAAGAAAATGTAGGAACTATTGTTATATGCAATAGCAAATTACTAATATAATGCTGAGTCCACATGAAAGTTCAAGTATGGGGAAAATAATCTACAGTGTTGAAAGTCAGAAAAAATGATTACCTTTGCAGAAGGAAAAGCTAGTTACTGGAGGGTGACAAGAGGGGGCCTCTGGAGTGCTAATAGGATTCAATTTCTTTTTCTTTTTTTAACAGTTAAGCTTATTACAGAACACATACTCAGTGGGGAAGACAGATGATATTTTCATTTTACTTCAGATATAGATATAGAAATCATTTTACCAATATATTTAAAATTAATATTTTTTTTATTAATAAAACTATTTATACCAGGCCAACTGGTAGCATGGTGGTAAAAGAGCTGTATCCCACATGGCTCGCTGAGCAATTCAGGTCCTGAACCTGGTGGCTTGAAAAATCACATTACATGTGCGTGTGTGCATGGCCAAAATCCCAAGAGGAGAATGGAGGAGAAGGAATTGTGTGGTCGTCTGGAGGGGATTATTTATCACGTTTCCTTTCTCTCTTTCTGTCTGTCTCTTTCCAGTGAGCATACACACTATACTGAAAAAAAAAAAAAGTATACATTAATGGGGTACAATGTGATGTTTTTATATATGTACACAATGTAGAATGATTAAATCAAGCTGATAAACACATCTATTACTTACCTACCTATCATTGTTTAATGATGATGCATTAAAAAATTACTCTTAGTCATTTTGAAATATACATTACTATTGACTATAGTCATCTTGTTGTGCAATACATCATAAATTATTCCATCTATCTGAAACTTCACATGCTTTTATCAACAACTCTTCATTCCCTCTCTCTTCACCTCACACCCAGATTCTGTTAATCATTTTACTTTGTGCCTCTATGCATTCAACTTTTTCAGATTACACTTATGAGTAAGATAATTTATCTTTTTGTCTTTCTGTGCCTGGCTTATTTCACTTAACAGTGAAATATATACCCCCTGGATTTATCCATGTTGTCACAAGAGACAGGATCACCCCTCTTCATAAAGCTGAATAGTATTGTATTGCATATCACCTACCACCTTTTCTTTATCCATTCATTCATTGATGGACACTTAGGTTGATTTCATATCTTAGCTTTTTGTTGATGGTGCTTCAACAGACTTGGGAGTCCACATATTTCTTCAATATACTGTTTTCAGTGTCTTTGGATATATACTCAAAAGTGGAGTTGCTGAATCTTATGGCAGTTCCATTTTTAATCTTTTTAAGAAACCTCTTTACAATTTGCATGCTGGCTGTACCAATTTATATTTTCACAGGGAGTGTACCCTAGTTTTCTTTTCTCTACATCCTCACCAATGCTTGTTTTCCATCATTTTGATAAAAGTTTGCTTAACAAACATAAGGTAATATCTTGTGTTTTTAATTTTCATTTTCTTAATAATCGGTAATCTTAAGTATTTTAAATGTACCTATTGGCAATTTGTATGTCTTCTTTTGAGAAATGTTCAGATTTTTGTCTATTTTTAAAAGGATTATTTATTTATTCATTCATTTATTTTAATTTGACCACACATACACAGAGAGAGAGAGAGAGAGAGAGAAAGTGAGAGAGCAAGCTACCAGGTCTGAGACTCGAACTGGGGTTGGCCATGTGGGAGTACCTAGTGTCTTAACCATCATGCCACCTGTTGGTTTCCCATTTATTTATGTTCTTATCTTTATTATTTCCTTCTTTCTGCTAACTTTGGGCTTAGTTTGCTGTTCATTTTCTAGTTCCTTGAGGCATAACATTAAATTATTTAAAATTTTCCTTTTTAAAATAGGCATTGGGAACCACAGTTAGTGTAATGGCTAAGTCGCTGGACTCCCACGTAGTCGACCGCGGTTCGTGTCTCGGACCCGGTGGCTTAAATCTCACGCCGGGCGCGTGTGCGTGCGTGCCCAAGATCCCGAGAGGAGAATGGAGGAGAAGGGATTGCGGCGTGACCATCCCTCCTGGGGGGTGATTTCTCGCTTTCTGTCTCTATGTCTCTGTCTGTCTGGCGAGCGCACGCGCCCTATAGCGAAAGCCTCTCAAAAAAAAAAAAAAAAGGCATTTATTGCTATAAATTTTCCTCTTAGGGCTGCTTTTACTTCATCCCATAAGTTTTGATATGTCTTGCTTTCATTTTTGTCCTTCTCAAAGTAATTTATTTCTATTTGTATTTGTTCTATGACTCATTAGTTGTTTGGAAGCATGTTATTTTATTTCTATATGTTTGTGTATTTCCTGAGATGTCTTCTGTTGCTGATTTTTAGTTTTTTTCTCTTAAGAGTAAAAAAGATACATGATATCAGTTTTCTTAAATTTGTGAACATTGTTTTGTGGCCTAACATATGATCTACCCTTCCACTGGATGGACTACTCTGTATATATCTCTTAGGTCCATTTGGTTGAAGTTTAATTCAAGTCCAGTGTTTCCTCACTGACTTCCTGTCTGGATGATCTTCCATTGTTGAGAGTGGGAATTAGGGTTCTCTACTATTATGGTAATCACAATCTGTTTGTCCTTCAGATCGTTTCATTTTGCTTTGGGTATTTAGGTGTTCATGTGCAGATATTGGGTCAGAATTT
Source organism: Tupaia belangeri chinensis (assembly GCF_000334495.1). NCBI lineage: Eukaryota > Metazoa > Chordata > Mammalia > Scandentia > Tupaiidae > Tupaia > Tupaia belangeri. The sequence continues at coordinate 1,401,757 of NW_006159736.1, forward strand.
TTGCACCTATGTTCTTCAGGGAAAATTGGCCTGGGGAAAAAAGATGCTTTTTTTTTTTGGAGAGATTTTCACTGTAGGGCGCGTGCGCTTGCCAGACAGACAGAGAGAGACATAGAGACAGAAAGCGAGAAATCACCCCCCAGGGGAGATGGTCACGCCGCAATCCCTTCTCCTCCATTCTCCTCTCGGGATCTTGGGCACGCATGCACACGCGCCCGGCGTGAGTTTTAAGCCACCGGTCCGGGACACGAACCGCGGTCGACTACGTGGGAGTCCAGCGACATAACCATTACGCTAACTGCTGGTTCCCAAAAGATGCTTTTTTTTGAAGATCTTTTCTGCTTTGGTATAATGCTAGCCTCATAAAAAGAGTTTGGAAATATAATCTCCACTTCCAGTTTTTAGAAGAGCTTAAGAAGAATTGGTCTAATTTTGTAGAATACAGCAGTGTAGCTATTGGGTCTATATTTTATTTAAAAATAAGTAATATAAATTATTACATAATTTAGTAATACTCATAATAAAATATATTTAAATAAAACATAAAATCAACAATGGTGAAGTTGTTGGGTTTACATTTTATTTAAATATAAGTTATATTTATAATTTGTGTACATGTTTGTGTGAATTAAACCCTTTATAATTATGTAATGCTCTTCTTTATCTCTTTTTATAGTTTGCATCTCAAAATCTATTTTACCCTCTTAAAAAAATTTGCTAGAGGACACATGCACTCACCAAAGAGAAGTAGACAGAGAAAAAGTGAGAAAGCAGTCCTTCCATGGTGGATGGTGACAACGTAATTCCTTCTCCTCCATTCTCCTTTCAGGATTTGTACACACATACACATGTCCCCAGTGTTTTTCTTTTCTTTTTTTTTTTTTTTTTTTGAGAAGTTTTTGCTATAGGATGCATGTACTCATCAGAAAGACAAAGAGATAGAGAGACAGAAATAAGAGAAATACCCCACACACACACACACGGGAATGGCCATGGTGCAATCCCGTCTCCTCCATTCTCTTCTCAGGATCTTGGGCACGCGCACACACACACGCCTGGCGTGAGTTTAAGCCACCAGGTCCAGAACTCAGACCATGCCAACTACATAAGAGTCCAGCAACATAGCCATTATACTAACTGCTTGTCCCTTTAAGCTGCCAGGTTCAGAATTTCAGTCACACAGTCAGCCACGTGGGATCCTGCTTCCTAACCACCACATTACTGACTAGCTCCATTTTGCTTCTTAAAAATAAGTTTTATTGTATTTATTTAAGATTTATACCATTATGTTAAAGGATACATATAGACAATAAAATAGTTACTGTAGTAAAGTAGATTAGCATATCATCTCAAATAGTTACTTTTAATGAAAAGAATAGCTTAAAAACGACTTATTTCCTAAAAATCCCTATTAAGATTGTACTAATTTTAGCCCTCCTGTTAAAAGTTAGATCTCTAGTTGGGACTAGTAGTTGGCATAATGGCTATGTCGCTAGACTCCCATGTAGTCGACCGTGGTTCGAGTCCTGGAACCGGTGGCTTAAACTCATGCCAGGTGCGTATGCGTACCAAGATCCTGAGAGGAGGATGGAGGAGAAGGGATTGCAGCATGACCATCCCACCTAGGAGTGATTTCTCACTTTCTATCTCTCTGTCTCTCAGTCTTTTTGGCGAGCCCATGTGCCCTATAGCAAAAACCTCCCCCCCCAAAAAAAAAATTAGATCTCTAGACTTGTTCATTCTACATATCTTCTATTCTGTACACTGTCTTACAGCACCCCATCTACACTCCCCACCAGTGGACCCTATTGTATTATTCTCTACCTTTCTGTATTTAAGCTCTTCTTAAAAAATATATTTGGGAACGAGCAGTTAGCGTAATGGCTATGTCACTGGACTCCCACGTAGTTGACCGTGGTTTGCGTCCTGGACCCGGTGGCTTAAAACTCACGCCAGGCGCGTGTGCGTGCGTGCCCAAGATCTCAAGAGGAGAATGGAGGAGAAGGGATTGCGGCGTGACCATCCCCTCTGGGGGGTGATTTCTCTCTTTGTCTCTATGTCTCTCTCTGTCTGTCTGGCGAGCACACGTGCCCTATAGCGAAAATCTCTCCAAAAAAATAATATATATATTCCACATAAAAGTGAAATCATGCCATATTTTTCTTTCTGTGTCTGACTTATTTCACTTAGCATAATGTCCTCTGGGTTCATTATTTTTGTGGTAAATGGCAGGATCTCCCGAGTATTTTTTGTTTGTTTAAGACAGAGTACATGCTTGAGAGAAAGACAGAAAGAAAATCATCCTCCACAGGACCTGATCACTCTACAATCCAATCCATCCAGCCCTCCAGTTTTCCGGGACCATGGGCATGTATGCATGTTCCTGGAGTGTTTCAGGCCCACCAGCCTGGGGTTTTGTGGTGGATGTTTTGTGATTTTTAGGGCCACTGGGTCTGGGACTTGAACTGCAGTCAGCCCTGTGGGAGTCCAGTGCCTCAACCACCATGCTACCTGCCAGCCAGCACACTGGGTTTTTGAACCATGGTCAACATGTGGCTTCTAGCTCCACAGTTTGGCACACTACTGATTGTGCCACCATGGTTGGGCCAGGAACTCCTTTTATTTATTTATTTTTTTTAGGGTGAATAACATATATTTTCTTTATTTATTCATCTGTTGATGGGCAGATTTTTTCAAAATCTGGGCTGTTGTAAATAATGCTTCAATAAACATGGGAATGCAAATATCTTTTTGAGGTAGCAATTTCATCTCTTTTAGATATATATAGAAAAGGGATCGCTGGATCAAATAGTAGTTCTATTTTTAATTTCTTAGAAACCTCCATACTATTTTTCATAGTACCAGTCTATATTCCCACCAATAGGATTACCTTTCTTCACACTCTCAACAACATTTATTATTTCTTGTCTTTTTTATAGTAGTGAGATATCACCTGGTCAACAAAATGAAAAATCAACCTATGAACCACTCTTACCTTCTTATCTCCTCGTGCCCATTCCCCGTATTTCCTTATCCCCATGACTCTCTTTTCCCCTAAGTATCTAAAACCACAATGTGGAGAATTTCGAAGGCCAAATAGCCACAGAGTTCCAAAGCAGCAAAAGCAGCTGTTTGGTCATAGCGAAATGTTTCAAGTCAACATTAGTTTCATATGCTCATTGGTACAAATTAGACTTGATTTGAGCCCTAAATTGGAAACAAAAAATGCCTTGAGATAGTTTAATCAGAATTCTAGAATTTATGGAAAATGTAAAGATAATTAAATCTCAAAGCAAAAATCTATCAAAATAATTTAATCAGATAAAAAAGTTAAAAGGGGTATGACAAATACATTGAATAGAGGCAAGTAATAAAAATAAGCCTGAGCAACTAGCTAGCAGTTGAAGAAATGTAAGTTATTTTGTTCTGTAGTTTAAAAATGAAAAGAAAGTGACATTTGTGCAAACTTAATGAATTAATATGTAACATTACAAAGCACTTCAAAATTTCAAGTATTCCCTAATGTATGTGCAAACAGGTTCACAAAAGAAACTAGAATATGGAAGTAGTTTTTAATTGAGTAAGAATTATCTATTACTTTGGCATTGAAAGTAAAATATGGGGACCAGCAGGTGGCATAATGATTAAGGCACTGGATTCCCATGTGGTCCCCCACAATTCAAGTCCCAGACTAGCAGCTTGAAACTTACACCAGGTGTGTATGCTTGCATGCCCAAAATGCTCAGGTGAGAATGGAGAAGAGATTGCAGCATGGCCATCCCCTCTGGAGGGTGATTTCTCATTTTCTCTTTCTGTCTCGCCAGTGAGCACACACACTCTAAAGCAAAAAAAAAGAAAAGAAAAGAAAAGAAAAAAAAGGCAAATGAGTAAGAAACAGACAAGTAAAATGATTACCTAATTTAATATAAAGGTTCATATAAGCAAGAAGTATGTGCTGATTTTTTATCTTTAAAATTCTTTTTTTAAGAGAGATTTTTACTATAGGGCATGTACACTTGCCAGAGAGACATAGAGAGATAGAGAGATAAAAAGCAAGAAATCATCCCCCAGGGGCCATGGCCATACCGTAGTCCCCTCTCCTCCATTTTCCTCTCAGGGATTTGGGCACGCACACACACACACACACACACACACACCCAGCGTGAGTTTTAAGTCACCAGGTCCAGGATTCGAACACAGGCTGAACCATGTGGGAGTTCAGCAATGTAACCATTACACCATCTGCTGGTCCCTGATCTTTAAAATGCTATGATTTAAGATTTTTATTTTATCTTTGAATGCCAGCAACATGCAAGCAACTTATGAAACTACTGCCATTTAAGATGGTAAGGGAAGATTTATTTTTATTTTTAATTAATTAATTTATTTTTGGAGAGGTTTTTGCTATAGGGCGTGTGTACTCACCAGAAAGACAGGGAGAGATAGAAAGTGAGAAATCATCCCCCGGGGGGGGATGGCCACGCCACAATCCCTTCTACTCCATTCTCCTCTTGGGATCTTGGGCAAGCACGCACATGCACCCGGCGCGAGTTTAAGCCACGGAGTTCTGGACTCAAACTGCAGTGGACTACGTGGGAGCCCAGCAACATAGCCATTATACCAACTGCTGGTCCCAGGGGAGATTTATTTTAAGTCTTCAAAAAATAATTCCTCATTTTAGAGAGATAAACTGAGGATAGTCCGTCCTCTTAAGTGTGTTCTTTGTGTTTGTGTATGCTTCCTGAATTACATTTATCTTATTTAAAAGGTTATGAAAATGAACAAACATACAACAATGCCCTATTCTGATAACTTATCTACACCCTTTTTTTTTTTTTTGTGGAGAGGTTTTTGTTATAGGGCGCATTCTCTTGCCAAAGAGACAAAAAGAAACAGACAGAAAGTGAGAAATCAATCCCCGGAGGGGACGGCCACACCACAATCCCTTCTACTCCATTCTCCTCTCAGGATTTTGGGCACTCACGCACTGGGCGTGAGTTTTAAGAAGCTGGGTCCAAGACTTGAGCTGTGGTTGACTACGTGGGAGTCCAGCAATGTAACGCCATCTGCTGATCCTCTTAACTCATCTATTTCTTACAAATGCACTTAAAAAGAGATGATGGGTCCAGCCTGGTGATTCAGTTGGTAGTAAAAGAAGCCTGAACTGCAAGGCTGAAAGTCACATGGCTGACATGGGTTTGGATCCCCACTCAGATCAAAAACATGTTATGTTTATACACATGTGCCCAAGATCCTGAGAGCTGAAGAGAATCGGGACATACTCCTCTCTCTCATCTCTCTTCTTTCATGTGCACACACAAATAAGCTATCATGAATTTTTAAACAAACTTGAAAGAAACTGAAAAAAAAAATGGAGACAATAGAAGAGACATAAGGAAAACTACTTTACTCTTCAAAATTTAAGGAATATAAATGCCTCACTCTATAACATGAAAAGATTTATTATAAAATGTCTATTCTTATGTTTTTAGGATTAACTAATTCTTATAGAAAACATTTAAACAAATTTGATGTGTATGTACGCACATACACTTACATAGCTATGTAGTTATAAAGTAATCCAGTTGTTTTGACCTAATAGAATTATTCCTTTTTTCCCTATTGAATTCTATTTCTCAAGAATAATTTGATGGTAACTGTGTGGGTTTATTTGTAGACTGTCTTTGATCATCTGTCTGTTCTTACACAAACACTACACCATCTTGATTACTATAGCTTTAGAGTAATCCTTGAAATCAGTAAAGTAAGACTCCCAACCTTGTTTTTCTTGTTTAAAATTGTTTTTAGCTCTTTTGGGTTCTTTACTTTTTCATATAGATTTTAATATTAGCTTGTTAATTTACATGAGGGAAAAAACTCATAGAAATTTTGATTGGATTACCTTGAACCTATAAATCAGTTTTGAAATAACTGAGATGTAAACAATACAGAGATTTCCATGGCATCTTTCTCTGTTTATTTGGGCCTTAATTTCTTCCAGCTGTGTTTTTATACTATTCGGTATACAGATCTGACACTTGCACAGGTCCTTAAAAAATTCACGGAAAATACGCATCATGAAAAAACTATGTATGAATACCAAAATACACTTGTACTTTAATTTCATTTTTTTCTTACAGTCTTTTAAAAGTCTGGTATTACCTTAAATTTCTAAGCATCTCATATTTTAGATGGTATCTTATAATTTTTAACTTCTGATTCTTTGCTGCTAGCATATAGAACTATAATTAATTTCATATATTAGCCTCTCTTATGACATTGCTTAAACTTATTTATTCATTCTAGAAACATTTCTGAAGATTCAGGATATTCTAAATATATAACCAAGTCACCAGGGAATAAGGACAGTTTTCTTTTTTCCAAACTGTATGCCTTTCATTTCTGATTTCTTGCCTTACTGCACTAGCTATGATTCCCAATACAATGTCGAAGAGAAGTGGTAAGAATAGTTATCCTTATCCTGTTCCAGGTCTTAAAAGGAAAACATTCAGTTTTTTACCATTAAGTAGGATGTTACCTCTAAAATTTTTATAGATACCTTTAAGTTCCCTTTATGCTTGTTTACTGAGAATTATCATGAGATGTTGAATTTCCTCGAATGTTTTTTTCAGTGTCTCTTAAAATTGTCAAATATTTTTATTTTATTTTGTTACAGTGTTATCCACTACATTGATTATTGGTCATTGAAAAATTCCTACAATCCTGGAATAAACCCCACTTGGTCACGATACATTGTCCTTTTTATATACTGCTTGATTATAATTGCTAGCATTTTCATAAAGATGGGTGCCCCTATGTTTATGAGGGATGTTGATCTGTAATATTTTTCTTTCTAAACTTAAGAGAGGTAGGTAGTGGTCAGGATGTGAATGGCCTCATGCACAAGATAATAGGCAGTTGGATTTCCTCATAAATGTAGTGGAGAGCCAGGTTTAAGAAGACAAACATTTGAGGGGGAAAAAAGGATTGGGGTTGCATTCTGAAGGATGTGGTTGAGGTCCAGTCTAGGTAAATGAAAACCAGGAAAGATATTGCTGTGGATGCCGTGATAAGAGGGTAACAATTGGGGTTGGAGGGAAGGAAACTGTTTGGAATAGGGTTTCTTGATCTCAGATCTACATTTTGGGTAAGGTATTTTTTTGTTGTGAAGGGTTTTCCTGTGCACAGTAGGATGTTTAGCAGTATCCTTGACCTCTACCTACTAGATGCCTGGAGAAAACCCCTCTTTCCTGTGACAACTAAGAATGTCTCTAGACATTGTCAAGACCCTTCCACAGGGTAAAACTGACCTATTAAGATCCACTGGTTTGGCATGCTAATATTAAAATCAAATGGACTTGGATATTGGAGAAGTGAAAGAGAGGACAATCAAGCTAATTTCAGAGTTTCTACAATAAAAAATATTAAAAATAAAATTAAATTTTGGGGGAAAATTGGTTTGATTTTGGACACGTTAAATTTGAGACACTGTGAAGCATCCTAAAAGAAAGGTCCAAGTGGTAGTTAGATGGATGGCACATGCTCAGAGAAGAGGTTTGACTGGAAATGCAATTTCACATTGATATACATATATATATATATATATAGAGAGAGAGAGGGAGAGAGAGAGACATATACATATCTATACATATATACTATGGCAGTGGATGAAATCACTCAGGGAGACTCATAAAATAAGAAAAGGACCAGGCAGAAACTCTATGGCCAACAAGAGTTAAGGGTGGTAGAAATTATTTAAATTATGATTTTATTTTTGGCAATGAAAAGGGAAAAAAAAAAGAGAATAATGTATCACTGTGTCCTTTTCGTCCTTCTTTCCTTCTTTCTTTCTCTCTCTCTCTCTCTCTTCCTTTCTTTCTTTCTTCTTTTTAAATAGAGCTTTAATAGAGCAAATCTTAATTTAAATCTAGACTTCGGACAACTCCAGCCAGCCTTGTGGTCAACTCAGCATTTAGGTCTGCGGAACAGGAAAGTAATGTGTGCAATGAAAGGGAAAGTTTACCAAAAAAGTAAGTGAGGGAGTGAAGCAGAGAAATCATTTGTTACGTTCTGAAGTTTGTCTGTATTAACATGGTTTAAAAGGCGGGATGGGATGCCTGTGATTGACTGAAGCCCAGCTGCTGTGATTGGCTGTAACCAAGCAACCCGCTCAGAAAAACAGCCTAACTTGTACGATTTCAGCTCATGGTAGGAATCCGAGTGTGGGAGTACAATGACTGTTTTAGGTCAAAATAGTTTAATTTAACAATTTCCCCTCTTTTGACCAGCCTCTCAAATATTTGAGAGATTGACCAAAACCAAGGGCATTTGCACCACTCTCTGTCACCTTATAAATGGCATTTTCTTGCTCTCAGCATAGAAATCAGAAGTCTTCTCTGGTCTCCAGCATGGAATCCCCAGGTCACATCACACAAGTTGAACATTATATCATACAGGTCAAACAGGTCTTCCTTTACGCTTTTACGGACCTGGCAGAAACAAGACCATTCAGCATTCAATGGATGGCTGCATACAAAGCATTTAAGACTTGAGAGGGTAGAGGGTAGAGCACACCAGGAGGACTGAGGTGATGACTAAGGTGTACCCCTTAACAAAAGCTCCTATGAAATAAGCCGAAGTGAATCTAAACAGGTTAAGGTTCAGGCCACATAAGCAATTCAACAATATTTGTGCCTAGTTGTCTGGAGTGGGATGATAATTGAGGACCATAGTTCTTTGTAAAATGGCCTGATTAAACAGGTATTTATCTTTGTTGTTAGTCTAGTAATACAAGTCATAACAGCCTAGAGGCCTACGAGGAGAAATATAAAGATTAAAAAACACAAGCTTGCCATCTACCATTCACTATGTCCTTTCAAATCAATATCTAGGTATCTTCTATGACCCAAATACAAACTAAAATTTTCTAAAAACTGATGTGTTAGGGGATCAGGAAAATTTGCATTAGATGGTTAGTTTCCTCATTAAAAAGAGTCTTAAAATGAATACAAGAGTTTTGAATTTATTTTCCATGTATGTTTCCAGTGCAAAACAAAACAAAACCTTGAAGAACCTCATAGCTCTGCTATGGTGAATGCGTGCCTAGGAATGCAAGGCTGAACTGAAAAATCCATCATGCATTTATTAGCGATGTTGTTCCACTACCTTGTCATCAATGCTTGAAAACAGTACTGCAATTGAAAGCTCAAGGGAAATACAAGAGCTTTACATAGAGATGCATTCTTTAGTCTTTTATTGTCTTTGATAAGATTCTGTGGTGGTGATTCTTGGAGAAAATAAAATGTCATGAAGCAATGGACAAAAAGACCTTACAGGATAGAAAACAAACCCAATAGCAGGAAATAGCATCATTTTTGGCAGGACAGTCAGATTAAGTGGAAAGACAATTTCCTATAGGTGACATGATTTCCATAAAGTCACAAAGCTAATTGCCTCCAATGCAATAATGGTGAGATGCCTTAGACTAGGGCAATAGTGCCCTGTCCAAAGGAACTCAACACTGAAAACAGAGCCCAGTGCTTTGGGCAGATAAGTAATTACCTGAAGATAAGTTAGATACCCTTGTGAGAAAAACTTAACTCAGGCTAACAGCTTACCATCAGAAGTCCACTCCCAAACAATGTTCTATGTCCTCCAAAGGAACTGTTGTAGCATACCTATTCAAAATGCAACTTCCACACACCATGGTTCTGAGTGTTGAAAGGAAAACAAACTAAATAAGATATTTTTAAAAATAATTTATTGGGGGAACCAGCAGTTGGCGTAATGGCTATGTCGCTGGACTCCCACGTAGTCGACCGCAGTTCGCGTCCCGGACCTGGTGGCTTAAAACTCATGCTGGGCGCGTGTGCGTGCGTGCCCAAGATCCCAAGAGGAGAATGGAGGAGAAGGGACTGCGGTGTGACCATCCCCCCTGGGGGGTGATTTCTCGCTTTCTGTCTCTCCGTCTCTGTCTGTCTGGCAAGCGCACGCGCCCTATAGCGAAAAACCTCTCCAAAACAAACAAAAAAAAATTATTGGGACCAGCTGTTGGCATAATGGCTATGTCGTTGGACTCCCATGTAGTTTGAGTCCCGGACCCAGTGGCTTAAACTCACACTGGGCATGTGTGCGTGAGTGCCCAAGATTCCAAGAGGGGAGTGAAAGAGAAGGAATTGTGGCGTGGTCATACCCCACGGGAGATATTTCTCGCTTTCTGTCTCTCTGTCTCTCTTTCTGGAGAGTCCACGTGCACCAAAACCTCTCAAAAAATTGAATAAATGAAATAATTTATTTACATTTTACTTATTTCTTCAGGGAGAAAGACAGAAAGACAGTCACCCCTAACAGGTTCATCATATTACAATCACCCTGTGCTTTAGCCAGCCAGGATCACTGGCATGAGCAGACGTGCCCAGAGTGTACAGGTAGCCATTGAGACACTGGGCACCTTTCCCTGTGGCTTGAACATCACAGAGCATTGTGCATTGGGTCTGAAGACAAATATTCTTGAAGTCATTTCTCCAACTTACTCACGTGTCACAGGGTATATTTACCATTGTTCTCTGAAAAACAGAACTCTGTGCTTGAGTAATTTCTATAGGGAGCACTGGACTGCCTTTCTGATTGTAGCCTCTCTGTCAACTTTTTCTCTCCCTCCCTTTGCCAACATTAGAAAAGAAGTTAACAAATGGATCTAATTACCACAGTGGTTTGAGGCTTCTCAACTTTTCTTCCCCTTCCAGCTGTAAAGATGTCCTCAGACCGAGCGTCACACCCAGAACTGCTGTCAAACTCTCACTTTAATGGGCACTTAAATTTAATGTCAAGCTGATGCCTGTGGAAGACCTTGATTAAATTTGCAAACAGTAGGCTCTAACTGAACCAGAACCTTAGAGTTGTCTCATTTCGCCTTTCAAGCTTAAATCCCAGAAGTTTTCTTTTCTTCTTTGCAAAGAATTACAGAAGTTTGCTTGCAAAGACCCTGAGTATCAGTAAGACAGCAAAGTGTAACAAGCACAACACCCTGCATGAGCTTAGACAGAAAATAAATCCCTCAGCTTATTAAAATTCTATATGAATTAAAGATCTTTTCTATTGCTTTATTCTACTCCCTACTCATTCAAAATCTATAACTATACACTTTTATGACTCTATAATTTTATAAGCCGTCCTAAAAAGTTTACTTAAAATCTTCCTAATGTTCTTTTATGCACATGGCAGTTAGGATTTCTATATTGTATGGGGAGAGTGAAAAACAGAGAGAAAAAACGTGAAAGAATCTCTACTACCATGTCATTCGACCAGCTACAAATTTCCAACCTAGTGTCTCTCCTCTGCTATTTCTTCTTCTGTCTTTGATACTCACACATTCTCTCTTCCTTGAAGACGTCATAAAAGACTAGAAGTTAAAAGATCTGGAAAACTCATATTCCTTTTCATTGGCTACTGTTTTAAAAACAGACTGTTGGCTTTTGATTTTTCTTTTGGGTTCTTCCTACATCATCTGACTCAAACAGTTCTGCTTTAAAGAAAACAAATCAAAATTGTCAAGACCTGTGAAGCATGAAAAATAAATTGCTTTTTCCAACTCGAAGAAGCACCAGAAAAACATTAATTTCTATCTTTTTATATAAACCTCTAACCTTCATCCTCTAATCTATAGACTTCACAAAATGTTTATGTATTCTTCTGTATAACACATGACAAGGGATCAAAGCTTATTGCAAAGGAATTGAACTTGTTATACAACTAATATTTAAACGAGCATTATTTTGGAGTTTGAATAGACACACATAAAACATTCAAGTAGGATGATGCAAATTCTTGGGCAGCAAGTATAACATAAACAGCCCACTAAGACACATCTACTGCACTGTTAATGGCTCCGTTCTTTAGCTGGTGGGAGCACAGGCTTCATAAAAGGAGAACATGAGGCAGGAGAAAAGACAACCTTGCAAAATGTTGCCAGATATGAATATCCTGTCATAAGATTTTGCACTGAACTCCAGCAGTGAGATTCCTTCTAATAGTTCTCTTCTTTTAGTACAACAGAGACCTACATTTCTATGCTTGGCTTTCCACAGCTAACTTAATTCTGTGGTTAACACAGCTCCACGTAGCACTTGCTCTTGATATTAAAACAAACAAAAAAGGACTAGGGTTTTGCAGTTCATGGATCAAGTGGCAGGCAATCCTCAGATCCCTACTGAGAACCATAAATGATGAAAGAAATAGCAGATGGTTTCAGAAGGAAAAGATTTATAGGGGTAATTTGTAGTTGACTGATGCTACGTTCTGAACAAAGTAATAATAACTCACAAAGACAAATAAAAGTTCAGATAGTAGCTCATTTAATTATATGTTACTAAATAGTCCAGGAAATCTTTGACTCTGAAACCTAATCAGCTGACCCTTTCAGGTTCCGAGGATCTGAAACGGTTTAAGCCTTTTCCATACTGATGCAGTTTATCACAGGATTAAAACTGTGGTTTTCTATAGTCCAGGTTTCTGAATACAATGTTCTCTCTCTCTCTTTCTTTTTAGTGAGAAAGATTTTTTTGGTATAGGGCACATGCACTTGCCAGAGAGACAGAAAGTGAGAAATCACCCCCTGGGGGGGGAGGGCCAAGCTGCAGACCCTTCTCCACCATTCTCTCGGGATCTTGGGCATGCACGCACACACACAGGTCTGGTGTGAGTTTTAAGACACCAGGTCTGGGACTCGAACCATGGTCGACTACATGGGAATCTAGTGACATAACTATTATGTCATCTGCTAGTCCCACAATGTTTTCTTTTTAATATAGTTAATATAGTGATTCAAGAGAATAAAGGAAAAGTACCTTTTATTGCTAAGAAAAGAGGACTGAAATAGACTAGTATTTCACATAATTCAAGTCAATAGGCAAGAAGAGGCACATTTTAAACCAGATCTTTTTCTTTTTTTTAAGAATTATTTAACTTCCTACCTTCCTTTCCTCACTCCCTCTCCCCCTCCTTTCTTCCCTCCGTCTCTCCTTCCCTCCCTTCTTTCTTTCTTTCATCTTTTAATTTGACCAGAGAGAGAGAGAGAGAGAGAGAAAGCGAACAAGCAAGAGAAGGAAAGTAAGAAAGCAAGACACCAGGTCAGGGACTTGAACCATGGTTGGCCGTATGTGGGAGTCCAGCATCTTTAACCACCACACCCCCTGCTGGTCCCATAAACCAGATCTTTTAAGAACCTCAAATCCTCTGGATGAGTAAACAAAGACCCTAGGGAGGAAAGAGCACCCACAGGATGCACACAGTATTATCCACTTGCATCTTCCCTCCTTGCCCAAAGTGGGCAAAGAAGGTATGATGTTGACCTGGTATGTCCGTAGTGATCCATAACATTTACCAAACTCCACTGCTGACACTGAAAGGAAGGAATTATTATCAATATCAGAATAGTCATTACTAAAGCTAATGAACTTACCAAACCAATTTGATAACTCAAGGCACCCCAGAAATAATAAGGTATAGAAGTTGGAGGGTAGAATAATCGCTTGAGACTTGTGACATTCTTGCTTTACTAATTGTCTATTTTTTGTGAGCCTGTTCCCAGAATGAATGGAATTGACAGGAGATGAGGGGTGTCATCATTCTATATAATAAAACACTTCTATTCCTTAATAAATACAACTAGCTATACCAATTCTGTTTCCCTTAATTCACATGTCACAACTCATTTCAGGAGGGTGTACTGCCAGTCCAAGGTACCAAAGTTCTCCTTACTGATACAGAATAACCACAAATAGGCCAACTAAAAAAAAGAAAGAGTTTGAAATCTCCTCTGGTGATTAGCAATGTGATGGATATTCCAAAATATCACTTTAAAAACAGGTAATGTGTACTCTGTTAAGACATAAGACTCTCCAAATTACACAAAGAAACAGTCAGATACATCTTGATATTTATTAACAAAAATGGTCCAGAGAAGGGCTGGGTCAAAATACCAAAGTGACAGAAGTTGAAATAAAAGTTGGCTTTAGCTGTATTGTTTCAAGAGGACTTTAACCAACAAAAAAGCTGATTTTATTCTAACACGAAACTTAAATCAGGACATTCAGCTGATGGATTACAACTGAAACTCTCATTTTTCAGACTTCAACTGAAACTCTTCCTCTTCCCGTTTGCTAAAGCAAAATATAGTGAAGGTCTTTTTTTTTTTTTTTTTTTTTTAACCTGCAAGCCTGTTTTCCTAGTAAGTGTGTATGTATATGAAGAGACTGAGGTGGGCTGAAGAGAGAAGTTTAACAAAAAGGTTAAAAAATAAAAAGGCAAAAACTTAAAAATAGGAAATGAAGACTAGTGAGGAAAAAGGGTCACTGAACTACCCAAGAATCAGTCACTGAAGTGATCTTCTAGTCCCTCCAAATCCATCTCCAGAGAGGCATTTAACGAGGCCAGAGCAGATGATGCATCTTTGGCTTTCTGGGCACTTGGTTTGGGTTGAGGAGTTTCTGGTTGGATGGACTCCTTCTTGATGTCTTTACCACCATTTAGAATCCGTTGGCTCTCGAAAAAGAACTGATTGGGATGATTCAAAGAAAAGCCACAATCATCCACCTGTACAGGGAAGCAGAATTTATAGCACATTATTCATAGCAAAGCTCTAAAAACAGGCATTTCAAGACTATCTCAGTCCCTCGCTCAAAACTTACTTAATTCCTGAAATATGGGTCCCAGCTGTTCTTGTTCATCCACTACTAAGACCATTTTACTGGAGTTCATTGCTTTATAGTTTTCAAAAGGTGGTGATTTCACTGAACATTTTTGGAAACAGATACCATTATACTTCTTTTATTCATCTGTGTTATATTTACTGATCTCTTTTTAAAAATTATTTAATTTTATTTGTTATTATTATTTATTTTTTAATTTGAAAAGAGAGAGAGAGAGAAAGGGAAAAAGTGAGAAAGCAAGCTACCAGGTCTGGGACTCAACTGCTATCAGCCATGTGGCAGTCCAGTGCCTTAACCACCCACTCTACCTGCCAGCCCCTACTTAGGGATCTCTCTACATCTCAACCTTTGTACTGAAAAGAGTTGCACACAGTAGGTAAAGAAACATTTGGTGGGGTGAGCGAGAACTGGCCAGTGTACAGCAGTCACACGTTCACATTTAACTCAAGACTTTTAAGGACAGGCCATGTCATGAGCTAGTTTCTTAGCACGCGAGAATGCATTTGACTAAGACTAACTTTAAAGAAATTTCTGGCCTAGAAGTCTATACTTAAAAACCTGTATCAGGAACGGAAAAAGTGATAAGGGTCACGGATAAAGGCCTGTTACACACCAGAGGGAGAAATTCTGGCTGGGGAGATCAAGGAAGGCTTTGTAAGGAACGTACTATTTGAGTTGGGTCTGGAACGATGGAGAGTGAAAAGCCGGGATAATGAGGGAAAGGGCAATACACACAGCAGGACCACATGAACGAGGTAAAGAGGAAATATCCTGGGACAGCAAGCAGTTCACACAGCCTGGAGTGGAAGGCACATCAAAGAGAGTAATAGGAAACGAGGCTGGCAAGACAGGCAGGGGCCAGACCTCAGAGCTCCTGAAAACCAGGGTAAGTACCCTGGACCTAATTCTCTAGGCAACAGGGAGTCACTAAAAGTCCTTAAGAAGGCAGGGGGTGTGATTAGAGCGATGCGTGATCTTATGGTAAATTAAAATGAACTGGCAGAGAGAAAAAGGAGTTGCTTTTGTGGGCCAGAATGAACCTTCCTGGTAGGTGGACCAGTAAACAGAAACGAGGTCTTTTCTAGTAATATTTATTCAAGCACTCCAGGATTCTTTGATTCTCTTTAGTCAGTTGTTAAGATAGGTTGAGCCAATAATCTGATTCTGATTCTCTTTAGTCACTAGTTCATAAATGTTGGGCCAGTAACTTTACAGTAACTTTGGTATGTAGCAGAATGACAGTACACAGATCTAAGTTATTTTCCAGATCACTAAGACAAAATTTTTATCCTACTTTTATTTAGTTTGGCTGATTAATTTTAAAATGTTTCCTGAATGTTTTATAATAGTGGAGCCATTTGCAAACTTCTTTCTTTATATTCAATTTTCAACTCAGTCATTAAAAAACAGGAGATCTGAGGTCAACAGGTGGCATGGAGGTTAAAGTGGCTGGATCCCACATGGGCTACCACGCAATTTGAGTCCTGGACACAGTAGCTTGAAAAACATGCCAGGCATGTGTGTGTGTGTGTGTGCGCGTGCTCTCATGCACGCAAGCGCACGCACAGCCAAAATTCTGAGAGGAGAATGGAGGAGAAGGGATAGTGGCATCATCCTGCCAATGATTTCTCTCTCTCTTGCCAGTGCACATGCCTATAGGAAAAACTAAAGGAAACAAACAAACAAACAAGCCTGGGAGATTAAGTTGGACTCGTAGTACAGCAGTTAGGTACTACACAGAGAAAGCTGGCCATCCCATATGGCTAACCAGGGTACAAGTCCTGACCCAACAGCTTGAAAAACACACCAGGCATGTGCATATGTGTGTGTCCAGCATCCGAGAGAATGGAGACTTGGAGGGAAAAAAAAACTGGCATGACCAGAGGGGTTGTCTTTATGAGAGCATAGACTTCTAGCATTTATAAAACCAAATAATACCTTTTACAAGTTGTAATGATATACAGTGGTTGAATGTGCAATAAGTAAATAAATAAACAAACAAACAAACAACAACAAGGGGCTGGCAGGTAGCATGGTGGTTGAGGCACTGAGCTCCCATGTAACCGACCACAGTTTGAGTCCTGGACCTGATGACTTGTTTTCTCACCTTCCCTCCTGTCTCTCTCTCTTCCCCAACCCTGGTCAAATTAAATAATAATAAATAAATGAAATAAACAATTATTTTTTAAGTTAAATAAATAAATAAACAAAAAATCCCTTTACAACTGGGGAAATCAGATAGAAACTCTGTGCAAGTGTTTCATAAAAGGCAAGTTTGTTACCCACACACTTCAGTCACAAGGCTTTACATTTTATAAACAAAGAAAAATTAGAGATCGGAAAAACCTGGAAATTTTTAAAAATTGAACTTCCTTCATATATATATAATCGGATACTAAGGACTAAAGTCACAGAACTAGTTAACTGATTTTTGTCTAAATTAAGATGCAGGCCTTGATCATTAGTGGCTCTGAAATCTGTTTTAAGAGGTTTTATGCAAAGTCAAATAAACTAACAATGATATCTTCTTTATAAATATTATTTCTAGAGCTAAACTTAAAAAAAATGGCCATAGTCAAATTATTTCATGCTTTCTAGAAATCTAGCCAGCCACGGCGGTGTGTATGTAATCCCAGCTACTCAGGATGCAGAGGCAGGAGCATTTTGAGTTTGAGGTCAGCTAGGACAATACCGTGAGACTGTCTCTACGAAAGAAGAGAAAAGGAAGGAAGGAAAAAAGGAAGGAAGGAAGGAAATAGGAAAAATTCCTAATACTTTGTGCTGTAATAACATATTGGAAATGTACTACACTTTATTTCAATGTTGTTGTGTTCAAGTTCTCAATACGTCTATCATCACAGATAATGACTCTCTGGATTAAATTGAATTATTAGACTTCAATGTGAACAAAATGAAATATGACAATCTTTTAGAAATTTAAGTGTTCTCGTCTATTAAATGGAGATAATAATAATAATGCATAAAGTTGCAATGAGAAGACCAAAGAAATGTGAATGTAAAAAGAAAGAGCTGTTGGTTCTAGGAAGTTTAAATTATACATTTTAGAAAGACTCAAAATAGAAAGTTACTTAAAAAACGGAATTCCCAGAAGGAGAGGGAGAAAAGATGATAGAAGCACTCCTCACTTAATAACCAAGTTCTGATCTCACAACTGCATCATTAAGTGAATAGAGTCATTTGTAAATTTCTTTATATTCAATTTTCTCCTAATTCAGTAAGTGAGGAGGTCAATAAGAAAGAAGTTTAAACGTGGATGGTTTCCATATTTGTATCAAATGTCAGGGACAGATATGGAAGATTTAATGCTAAGTGAAGCAAGCCAGACTATGAAAGACAGGCATTATATGTCCCCACTTAACAGATACCCAACATTTGCACTCTAGCAAAAAAGGAAAGATTGGAAGATATAATAACAGGGAGGGTAACTATAGACATTAGAGTCAGTACAGGAGGAGGTGGGTAATAGGTAATGGTACTAGTGGGTAGGTGTGAGGAAATCAGGAAAAAAACAAACAAAACATTTAATAGACATGGGAATGAAAAGTTATCTGTTGATGATAATTTATATGGTAACGTCTTTGACTTGATTAATATGTACTACATCCATGATGGGAAAAATCATGATGTACACTATAAAGACGTACAGTGATTAAATGTAAATTTTCACAAAATGCAGATGGCCTTGTGTTGTGGTGCCATAGGGATGTGTCCTTCAACAGATATCATATGATGCCACACTAGAATAATGTAATTCTATCCATACAGAAAGCACACGTTAGATAAGCACCAGAAAGCAGTAAGACACGCCACAACACAATAATGTCAATCTGGTGTGATCATTTTTACTTATGCTGAGTACTACCATGGATGCACGATCAAGTACAAATTTATAAACAAAATACATAGTCTTGTATAACTGTGAATCCTTTGTCTAGTGAATACCAAGAGACTGCAGGAACGAGACAAGGTGGATCCCTGAGACTGAGGCAAACTGAGAAAGCAGATTCTCCATACCAAGAGGTTGTGAAACAGGTTGTTAAGTAAGGAGTGGCTGCACAGATCACTTTAAAGAAACACAAACTGGAAATTGCCAATGGCACATGACAGGTGTGGTTTATGAAAGAAAGATGAACTCAAATTCCAATCACAAAACTATATTCAAAAGATCTTGCCTTTATATTAAAAGATTAGTGAATGATTGATATCCGGATGTCATAATTTAAACAATATAATACTCAAGGAATGTATTTTTTTGTGAATTCTCATTTTAATTAATATTTTTTATTTAAGAGAGATTTTTCCCATAGGAAGCTATGCTCACTGGAGAGACAGAGAGATAGAAAGTAAGAAATCCCCCCCCACCCCCCTCACCCCAGGGGGAAGGCCACACCCCAATCCCTTCACTTCCATTCTTCTCTCAGCATTTTGGGCATGCATGCTCATGTGCCCACCGTGAATTTCAAGCCCCCAGGACTCAAACTACAGTCAGGCATGTGAAAGTCCAGTAATGTAACCATTATGCCATCTGCTGGTCCCTTTAATTAATGTTTTTTATTCCCAACTAAAGCAGTACCAAAGGTCTTGAAATGAGGGCTTGTACCTCAGCTTTGTGTGATGTGATGTTTCTCGACTTTCTTAGGTCTGTGATTTCCCTTTTTAACACATGTTGCTGGAGACCAGTCACTGGACTCCCACGTAGTCAACCACGGTTTGAGTCCCAGATCTGGTGGCTTAAACTCACACCGGGCACATGTGTGTGCGTGCCTAAGATCCTGAGAGGAGAATGGAGGAGAAGGGATTGCAGTGTGGTCATCTCCCTGGGAGATGATTTCTCACTTGTCTCTCTGTCTCTCTGGAGAGCTCATGCACCTTATAGCAAAACAAAGCAAAACAAACACATGTTGTTGTGTTCACTGGGTCTACTTAGTTGCTTAATAGCATGTTGACGTTATGAAGCATTTTCTTCTATAAACTGAATTCTATTTTCTTCGAAGGTGGGTTGTTTTTTGAGTATTTCTTTCTTTCGCCTTTATTTTTGAGGGAAGTGTATATGGTTGCCATTCAGTTTCTTTTCACATTGCTCAAGAAAATAAGCCAAAGAGCTTCTTTTTTTTTTTTTTTTTTGGTGGGGGGAACATAAACCAAACAGAATGAAAACATACTTTACTTTAAAATCAAATTAGAAAACAATTAGAGGAAGAGAGGTATCTGCATCAAAGCCTCTTGTTTCACTTATTTCTGCTCAAGATCCAGTGGGAAATTTTCTTTACTCCTCACTGAAACAAAACAAAACAACAATGGGAACACTCAGTTTGTTTCACTCAAGATTTGGAAACACTGAGTGACTATTTTCATGTTTTTGTCTACTGTGAATCTTTTGCTC
>NW_006159736.1:1421886-1435685 GCF_000334495.1 Tupaia belangeri chinensis
TTCTTGTTTTGTTGCTATTGGTGATGTTTGTCTCTGCAGTTGATGGTTTTTTATGTTTTATACATATTCTTATGTATTAGGAGAGAGAAATCCTGTGATGCATTTTCATTCTGCTTGGAAGATCCAAAGTACTTAAAAGGATCCGAAAGGTCAGTAGAGCCGGAGTCTAGCCTAGCCGAACAGGGGCAGGGGGAGGCCTTTGCAGGCTATATTATAAATTATAGAGTTCATCTTAAGAGAAACGGGTAACCACTGAAGATTTTTTACTGAAATGATCAGATTCCTCTATTTTAAAGATCACTCCAGTGGCTGTACAGAGGAGAAAGAATTGAAATAGGGCATGTGTAGATGCTGGGAAACAAATTGGGAAGCTATTGTACTGATCCCAGTGAAAGACAACGGTGGCTCCTAGCCCAGCAGTCTAATTGATATCCATAATGACATCCTTGAGCTATCACCAAAAGGTTTAATTGTATTTTCTATATCCTGTTTAAGGTTGCAGGAAAATGTGTGATCAGTTTTAATAAGATTTCTGTACAGATTCCTATGGGGGTGAGGAGGATTATACTCAGCTATTTGGAAAATAAGTATCTAGAATAGAACCAAAGAGGTCTATTTCTAAAGAACTGTCAATTAAAATTTAGGGATTAATGTATACAAGGCCTCGGATTTTCATGTACACACTGAGTAGGGAGAAAGTAAAGAATATACCACAGTGTAAAATGATTTTAAACAATGTTCCCTAAAAATACTAAGGAAATCAGGTTTCAAGCAGGCCAGCCTTTGACATCTACTAGATGAATCTCTCTCAAACATTTGCTTGGAATCAACATATTTTGCATATAATGACCTTCACACAAACATGGCTCTCATATTTCTGCCATAGCAAATGTTGATTTTGAAGGAATGTTAGCAATATTGTTTTACCTATGGGATATTTGGGTTTTAATCAAGAGGTTTTGCAATGACAGCTTATAATGAGGCAGCTGGTATTACCAAAAAAGCCATATGGAACTATCGCAGTGCTACTGCAAATGGTATCAATTAACTGGTTCATTTTCTAAACTTTCATTTAAGTGAGTTTGATCACAGAGGCCTCGGGAAAACAAACAATGTTTTATTGGGGGGGAAGAGAGAACAAAAGAGGACAGAAACATGATAAAAATAGATTCTATTTCTAAATTAAATTAGAAAAAAAAATGAAGGGCGATATTCACATCTAAAAATCTATAATGAGAGATCTAGTGAATATAAACAGCCTTTTCCTTTCATTGATTTATAAGCAGATTAAGTTAGATGATTTCCATATGTGAGAGGATTTAGATACATGTCTTTTCAATATCTTCATTTATCCTAGGCAAGTTTTAAAAACTGGTAATAGCAACAATACTCTTGTAGAAATAATCAATAGGAGAGAGATTATAAAAGCATATTTGAGAACTAAGAAAATACTCCTTACTTTTTAGTGATTATGTCAAACTCAATGTTCAAGTCTCGTTCTCTTTTTTTTTTTTTAAAGGAAATAAATTGGATATCGAACCACAATTTGTGAAAGTTCTGAGGCCTCCTAATTGAGAGGGTCCACAACTGATTAAGAACATATATGAAATTAAAATTCTCAAGTGAAGCAAGCAAATTAAAGAATGCAGCCTTTGAGGGAGCAAGTAATACAAAACTGGTATGGAAATTAATCAACATACGTGGCTTATCTGTGAGATTAGCATTCTGATAAACAAAATGAGATTTTTGTGGTGGTTTACTATTTTTGTGACATGTAGTCCTTCAGATTTTGTAAAATAGTAAATTTTAAAATTTACTATTTTAAAGTAAGAATAATATTTTCAGGGGCCAGCCAGCAAGAGGCACAATGGTTGGAGCACTGGAGTCCCATATGGCCAACCGCCATTCAAGTACTAGACCTGGCAGCTTCAAAAACATGCCAGGCAGGTGTGCTTGCATGCCCAAAATCCCAGGAGGAGAATGAAGAAGGGATTATGGCACGGATATCCTGGGGGCGGGGAGAGGATTTCTCACGTTCTCTCTCTCTCTCTGGTGAGCCCATATACCCTATAGGGGGAGGTAGAGTTTTAAAAGCTACCATTTGAACAGAATCCTAACCTGTTTCCTGGCTTTAAGCAAAGTTCCTTGGTGTTTCTTTGATTTAAGTTAAAACTGGTTTTCTTAGTAGTAATGAGTGAACTTACCATTGAAAGTAGTTAGATTATGTAGGAAATTTGTAAGATCAATGCAATGTGGGTGGGAAGGGAATGAAGGACAACTGTGGACACCAGAGGTGGTGTGAGAGGAGGGTGGGAAGGGACAGAGGGTCAGAAAGAGGGGTGGAAATAATTCTAGAAACTAGAAATGGAAAATTTTTTGTGATGTGCATGATTGAGCCACTATGCAGTGTGTACTGGATGGGAGATCGCATTCTGTGTGCTGTGATGATGCTTAGGGAAGGAATGTAAATTGAGTTACAAAAAAAAAAAAAGTTTCAGGAAAAAAAATATATCTATTCAATGACTGCAGTAGGATATGTAGCCCCAGCTAGGTGCTACTTTATAGGATGTGTAAAGTTAGACTTGTGCTCATGGAAATGTGTGTGTCACCTGTGTTTGCTATGAGGATATTTGGATTGATGAGGGTCCTTGGTGATTCAATAAAATGTGGGGGGAAAACAGTATAGAAAGCAAACATAGATACCAGAGACAGTGTGGGAGGAGAGTGGGAGATGGCAGAGGGTAAGAGATAGGGAATCAAGGACGAGGGGGAAAAACAAAACATACAGAAAACAAGAAATGGAAGATCATTTGCAGACAATAACATGTTTGTTGATGTGCTTGATTGAGACAATATACAGTGTACTCTGATGGAAAATCTCATTTTGTATGCTGTAATGATGTACAGTGAATGAATGCAAATAAATAAATTGAAATAAGAAAATAAATAAATAAAAGCTAAGTGTAGTAGAAAGAGGACTGGACCCGTAGATTGCTGTTTGAGCTCCAAATCTCCTATTAACCACTTGGGGTAGGTTGGGCAAGTCATGTGAAATCACTGGGCCTCACTTTTTTTGTTACATAAACTAGGAAGGTTAAATTAGATGACCTTTAAAGTTCCTATTTGTTTAATATCCTATGAATCGACAGAAAAATGCTAACCACCTCAGCAGTCATTATGATAAACCTAGTAACAGATACCATAAAACAGTACAGTATGGCTAACCTCATAAGCTTCAGAGGAGTTAAGACTGCCTAGATTCAAAACCAAGTTCCATTTCCTATAAGCAGTATGACCTTATAGACGTTGGTCAGCTTCTCTAAATTTTATTCATAAATGGGGATATCATTAGCATGTAGCTTAGTGCAGCACTGTGACTCACAGGAGCTAACGTGCCCTATGAACTTAGTGTGGTGCTGTCATGCATTAAGGATTCTGTTGGGCTGTCAGAAGTAAGTCACCATGCATTTTTGCATAGAAAACTATAGGAAAAATACGTCATGACTTTTCCAGCAACCCAATATAGTGTTGGTTGGTATTATTATTACTGTTAATAGGATAGAAAATGTTTTTTCCTGTCAATTTTATCATGTAAGAATTTTTCTGCAATGATACAACCAGAATAGTTATTTCATGATAATAAAATATAAAACATAAAAATAACTATAAAACTTAGCATGGTACCTGATGATGAATCCAGTATATGTAACATCTTTTAAGAGTCATGGATCCCTTTAAACCTGATAAATACCGTAGACTTCAACAAAATGCACATAAACCCTCAAAGACAAAATGTTTCAAAAGACATACGGACCTCCAAAGTCCACTCTTGGATGTCTGTCCCAGGTTTAGAATCCATGCTCAGAATCACTGATTGTAAGTTGAGGCTAGATTGCAAAATAGGCTAGATTTGACCTACAGGAATATTCTGTTGGCCTGCACAGGGCCTTAAAGTTTATCAGTGTGAAGGCCCGTTACAGAGTAAACTCTCTAGTCCACCATACGCTCTGGGATTAATTACAGACAGTTTCACTCTTTTTGGTTATTTCCCTGATCTTTGTAGGCCTGAGTTTGTGACTCTTGATTTACACAGTTCAGAACCTACTCTGTAAAATAGTGGGTTATTTGGCATTCACTCCAATAACCTAGCGGGCCTTTTTGTAATAAGGAAATTGGCAGGGTAAAAACTAAACACATCTTCCTGACTCCCCTGCAGTTAGGCCACGCAGATAAATAGGAGACTTGGGAAGTAGATTAGAGTAACGTGAAGTGGCAGCTACAGTAGAGGGATCAGATTTTCTGCATGGAAGAAGGCGAAAGTCTTTGGTTTTCCTGGACAGTTATGAGAAGAGTTGTAGACCGAGTCCAGGGGTTGGCACATCTAACTCATTAACTATTTTTATAAATATAGTTTCACTGGGTCACAGCCATGCCTGATCATTTACATATTTTCTATGGCTGCTTTTATACCACAACAGCAGAGTTAAGTAGTTGTGACAGAGACCACATGAACCACAAAGCCTGACATTTTTTTTTTGGGGGGGGGGTGAATTTTGCTATAGGGTGGGTGCTTTTGGGGGGGGGTGAATTTTGCTATAGGGTGTGTGCACTCACTGGAGAGACAGAGAGACAAAAAAGTGAGAAATTACTCCCCCAGGGAGTATGGCCACGCTACAATCCCTTCTCCTCCATTCTCCTCTCAATTTTAGGTACAGGTGCACATGTACCCGGCACAAGTTTTAAGCCACCAGGTCTAGGACTTGAACCACGGTCACCTATATGGGAGTCCAGTGACGTAACCATTACACCATCTACTGGTCCCAGCCTGACATATTTTTAAATAATTTTTATCGGGACAAGCAGTTGGCGTAATGGCTATGTCGCTGGACTCCCATGTAGTTGACCGCAGTTTGAGTCCCGGATCCAGTGGCTTAAATTCACACCGGGCATGTGGGCATGTGCGCCCAAGATCCCGAGAGGAGAATAGAGGAGAAGGGATTGTGGTGTGGCCATCCTCTCAGGGGGTGATTTCTTGCTTTCTGTCTCTCTGTCTCTCTGTCTTTCCATGAACGCACATGCCCTATAGCAAAAACCTCTCAAAAAACAAAACAAAACAAAAACACACACACACAATAATTTTTATTTATTATTACTATTATTATTTTAAATTTGCTAAAGGGTATGTGTGCTCACCAAAGATACAAAAGAGAAAATGAGAAAGTAAGCCACCAGGTTCCAGATTGAACCATGGTCAGCCATGTGGGAGCCCAGCACCTCAATGACCATGCCCCCTGCTGGCCCCAAACCTGACATTTTTATAATCTGGCTCTTTACACAAAGTTTACTGACCTTTTGTCTCCTCCCTAGACATGGTGGTAGGTGGTAGCTGTGGTAAAGATTTCCTCATTAAGTAGCTTCTCCTAGTTACAATATTTTAGTTATAATATTCCTGGTCCAGTAGCATCCAAGCTTAGTTCTCTGGTCCTTCCATAAATGCTGTAATATCAAATGCTATTTCATACATTCCTTTCTGCTAAATACAGCTAGAGTGAGCTAGAGTGATTTTCATTGTTGCTATCGAAAACCCTGAATGAAATAGTAAGAAAAGACTAAGAATTAGGCTATAAAATTAAAAAACAAGAAAAAACTTACATTATGTATCATCTCGAAGTACTTCTGACAGGCTACCTGGTAGTGTGTCCCCTTTACCAGATCCAAAATCTAAAACAAATGAGAAGAGAAAAAAAAATAGAAATTAAGTTTCTTCTAAACCACTGCAGCTCACAGTTGTTGGTCTTTTCATAATCTTCGTTCCAGATGGGAAATGCAATAAATCATGTAGCATGTTGTACTTCTGCAGCCTGGATACAGTGATAATTCTGACATTATATAGTAGCTGTTGAGGTCAGCATTAAAGCAGAGATGACAAGATATAGTAAGTGATCTTTCTTAACCTACCAACTGTGAATTTTAATAACTTCACCTTGACAACAAGATGAAAACAGATCCTGGTGTTATGACTTTGACAGTTATTATTGTCAGAACATCATGTTACGACATCTTTCCCAAAACTGTAGATATAAATCTAGTAATCTAATGGTTGGTGCATGAAGCAACCAAGTATACTATTTAGATTTTTATTTCCCTCATTACTAGTTTATACAGATACAGCATAAAACACTGCTGTATGCCCATCAGGAAAATGTAATGTAAACTCTTTGGACAAGTATCTGTGGAGTGGGAATGCTTTTACCTTCAATCAGATTTGTCCTTTTTGAAATGAAGTTATTTCTAGTAAAGCTCAGCAGAATATGAGAGTGAATAGTCTATTCTGAACACCTATTAGGAACATCATCCTATCTTTTGTAAATACAATTTGCTTTCCAATTCTACTTCATGTAATCTCTTCAGAGCGGTGCAAACTCCCATCCTTATCAGCAGAGTGCAATGCCAGTTGAAATTTGTAAAGTTTCACCACCTCCCCTCCCCCTCAAATAAATAAAATGTATATTTGGCCTATTTATCAAATATTGTAAAATGCTGGAATTAAGAGATAAGCCGCAAATGAAGGGAAATATACTTCTGCAGAAATGTTAATTTCTCTCCTTCTTCAAGAGGCCAATCTTCTTGTCACAAAGAGAAATGAACATAAAGCCCCAAGTTCCTGCTATCCTCATTACTGAATATAGCGCACATCTTTTGACAGATTCACAAGAAAATTACAGCAGAATAGGCATCACATAGTACTGATACGTACATCCTTGAAAGATTGTTTTCCTGATTGTCATATAGATTGCATTTCTGAATTTCATGTCACCTTTTATTGAGTCTTATATGAAAGACCCATGTAAATGCCAGCCAGTCACAGAACCCTGCATCTGGCCTGTCTGCCTAATTTGGCCTTAAATTGTTAGAGCAAAAATGAAAAATAAATGAATTTAAAATGGAGAAGTCATAAAAATTTCCAAGTAATGGCAATGCTTAGAGTTTATATTCTCTGATGCTTTTAATACACAGATATTCAAACTGTGTTGAGATGAATTTGCAAAGAATTATCAGCAAACAATGATTATAATTATTAGTATCTGTGAATTAGAATTTTGAAGAAGACTTCAATCATAAATATGAATTTTAAATGATGCCATAAATTACCTAGAAAGAAAATGAATTCACAAAACTTAACAAGTTCAACCATGTGGTATGAGGGGCCCTCAAAAGGTTGGTGAAAAAATGGGGCCAGTTCCATGGCATGGTGGTAATCTACTGCTCAAGGAAGCTTGGTCCCACATGGTAACCGCGATTGTAATCCCTGGCCTGGTCAGCCTGAAACACTTCAGGCACATGCACAAGTGCCCACGGTCTGATGGTCTGCAAGGCCAAGGAAGGGAATTTCAGCATAACCAGACTCCATGGAGGGTGCTCCTCCCTTTCACTCTCATATGAATGTACTCTCTGTCATGAATGAAGAAAAAACAATTTTTTAAGTCTGTGCAAAAGTGGACTTCAAGTATGAGTTTACCTTGACCCATAACATTTTGAATTCCATGTATAGCTTTTTTTCATGATACATTGTCTACTAATTTCTTGAAGACCCTTCATATGTAAGTTCCTCTTCCATAAAAACAATGCATTCAGCATTTTATTCTTTATATATACATTTCTTATTTTATGTATATAAAATAGAAGTAATACATTTAAATATTTTTTTGCAAACCAAGTATGTAATTTATACATATACAATCTAGTATACATGTTTGGTAAACACACTTTAAAGAAATATGTATAAGAAACATTAATTATATATTTATAAATAGAGAGAGAGAGGGAGGGAGAGAGGGAGAGAGGGAGAGAGTTTTACTTTGCTATAGGCACATATGCTCGCTGGAGAGACAGAGAGAGAAATCATCCCCCAGGGTGGATGGGTCAAATCCCAATCCTTTGTTCTTTAGTCTGCTCTCAGGATTTTAGGCATGCATGCACACTCCCCCAACATGACTTTCAAGTCACTGGATCCAGGACTTGAACCGTGCAATTGGCCATATGCGATCCAGCTGCCTTAACCTCCATACCACCTGTAGTCCCTTAATAAAAAATACTCAGTTGGGATATAAATATATATAAAAAAGTTAAATAAAACTGACATATAAGCCACAGAGTGTGAGAAAAACAAATTTATCAAAAATTGTAGGTTCTATCCAAAGATACCAAATTTAGATTAATCACACAATAATCTCCCTTGCCATCCTACTCTACTCCTTCAGTGGTCTATTCCTTAACAAAAATAATTTACTTTTACTTTTTGCTTTATTTTTCTAGAATAAATCTTTATTTGAAATTTGCCTGCATATCCATAAATAAATTATTCAATCAACTATCCTTAAACAACTTTAACAAATATGCCAAAACATATTTGAGGTGAACAAAGTTTCTGTACATATGCAAAGTTCTGATTGGAAAAAAAAAAAAAAAAAAAGACAGGGGGACCAGCAGTTAGTGTAATGGCTATGTAGCTGGACTCCCACGTAGTCAGACCCGGTGGCTTAAAGTCATGCCGGGCACGTGTGTGTGTGTGTGCTCAGGATCCTGAGAGGAGAATGGAGGAGAAGGGATTGTGGTGTGGCCATCCCCCTTGGGGGGGTGATTTCTCGCTTTCTATCTCTCTGTCTCTCTCTCTCTGGCGAGCGAGCGCACATGCCCTAAAGCATAAAAGAACCTCTTAAAAAAAAAAAAAAAAAAGACAGGTTTTTTGTTTGTTTGTTTCTTGTTTGCTAAAAAAGCTATTCTAAGACACATAAATTTAAGCCAAAGGGAGATACAGGTGGGGAAGGAGAAAGAATACTTAGTGTGATGGCTAGTTCTGGATGCCAATTGACTGGATGAAGGAATGCTAGAAATCTGATAAAGCATTACTTCACGTATGTCCACAAGGGTGTTTACAGAAAAAATTAACATATGAGACTGCAGAGGGCTAGATGTGGAAGATCTGCCCTCAATGTGGTTGGACATGATCTGATCAGGAAGGGGTCCCGAGAGAAGAAATACAGAAGCTGAATGACTGACTCTCTTTTGAGACAGAGCAATATAGACTTCTGTTCCTCACACATCAGAACTCAAAGCTTGTCTGCCTTTGGACTCCAGGATTCACACCAGCAACCCTCCAGGTTCTCAGGCCTTCTGCCTCACACTGAGTTAACGTTACCACCAGCATCCCTACCTCTGAGGCCTTCACGCTCGAACTGATCCATGTCACCAGAATCTCAGAAGCTCCGGCTTGCAGATAGCCTGTAGTGGGACTTCTTGGTTGACATATCGTGTGAGCTAATTCACCAGTAAATCCTGTCTTACATGTCTATATACAATCTGTTGTTTTTGTCTCCCTACAGAACCCTAATACACAGACTAATGGAGATTAAGGGTACAAAAAAAAAGAAGCTATTGAAGCTTGTAAAAGAAGTATTTTTTGAAGAGAGTAGGTATTATTGGTGGGTATTATAATCTTCTTAAAGATAAATGTATTTTCTTAAATTAGGGGTGTCTGTCTTATGAAGATTATTTACTGCAGAAAGAATAAAAAAGCTATATGCAACCCAGTGAGCTTACTTTCTGTAAGAGGACTATTAAGAACGTGCTTTTAAAATATAGAAAATATGGAGCTGGCAGGTGATATGGTGATTGAGGAGCTGCACTCCCGTATGGGTGACTGCAGTTCAAGTCTTGGACCTGGCAGTTTGCTTTCTCAATTTCACTCAGTCAGGACCAGCAGCTAGCATAATGGCTATGTCGCTGGACTCCCACATAGTTGACCGCGGTTCGAGTCCCAGACCCGGTGGCCTAAACTCATGCCGGGTGCGTGTGCGTGCGTGCCCAAGATCCCGAGAGGAGAATGGAGGAGAAGGGTTTGTGGCTTGGCCATCCCCCTGGGGGGTGATTTCTCGCTTTCTGTCTCTATGTCTCTCTCTTTCTTTCTAAACAGCACACACACCCTATAGCAAAAACCTCTCCAAAAAATAAATAAATAATTTCACTCTATCTCTCTCTGGTCAAATTAAAATAATAACAGTAATAATGAATCAAATTAAATAAAAAATGTTTTAAATATATATATATGTAGAAAGAGAGAGAAAAAATATTAAATATTATTCTAAAAACCAACTAATTTTATATATTATACATTATATACATTTTATATATATATGTGTGTGTGTGTGTGTGTGTGTGTGTGTGTGTGTGTGTGTAGTTTACCTTGAGATTATGATCTGTATTACAGAGATACAGTATTAAAAAAAAAAAAAGGAGACATTTTTATGGACCAACGAATAGAGTTTGTTTTTTTTTCTATGAGTAAATGGAGAGCTATTACGATGGTGTAAAACAGGACAAAAGTGGCATGACGTACCTCCTGCCTGCTGTGTTGAGAATGTACTGGAGAAGGCAGGGGTAGAAACAGGGAGTTCACTGCAAGAATCCAGGGAACAGATGATGGATTTTTGGACCAGGACAATAAACACAGTAGTGGTAAAAAGTGGTCAGATCTAGAGATAGCATTTCTCACTGAATGGATATAAACTGTTTCTGATAAGCAGATGTCCTACAAGAAAATGTTCAACAAGAACTTCTTTACCAATGTTTTAAAATAATGCATTACATAGGGCCAATAGGTGGTATGGAGGTTAAAGGACTAGATCCCACACAGCCGACTGCACAGTTCAAGTCTCTGACCTGGCAGTCTGAGAATCACAACAGGTATATATGTGTGCCCAAGATCCTGAAAGGAGACTAGAGAAAAGGGGATTATGGCGTAGCCATCATCCCTGGGGATTAATTTCTCACTTTCCTGCTCCTTTGCTCTCTCTCTTTCTCATGCATGCATGTGCCCTATAGCAGAAACTAAAAACTAAGAATAAAAAAAACATTACATATCACTCAATCTTCCTTATTCCTGATAGCCTAAATAAAGCTAAGTAAGCTAATTAGTTTTAATATTAATTAGGTAAATGCTATTATTTAAGAAACAAACTATCATATTTATGTAAAATACTGAAAATACCACTTACTAGTCACTAAACAATACAGCTAACACCTGTTGAAATGTCCATTTTGTAAGCCAAATAATGTGATTGAATGTATAAAAGAAAATGAAATAAAAATAAAAAAAAAATTAATTAAAAAAAAAAAACCACAACCAAAAAAAAGTAAGTCAGGGAAACCTACTTACACAGAAGCAGAAACTCATCAAGAGAAAGAAATATAAGGAAGAGGTAAAAGGAAACAAACAGGAAGAGACAGATGAAAACAAACAGGAAGAAACAAATGAAATATACGAAATGGGAGTCCACAGTTTGCTGTGTGTGTAGCTTGTAAACATCAAAGAGTAACCCTCCGGGCACAAAAGGTGTTTTACTAGCAATGATGCAGTCTCTCCAGTTCAGTTCGCTCCAGTAAGGAAGAACCATAGTACACCATCATTGGCTCTTGCGTATGGCATTACTATCAAAGAACAGCTCTCCAAAGGTCAGAGAAAACCAAATCAAGGGTTCACTCTGGTGCCTGGGCTAAAAGCTTCCTAATTCTGCTTCAGACAAATACAATGGAACAATCTGAACAATTCTATCAAAGACTTTTCCGAAGACACAAAATTATCAAATGAAAAATTTCCATGAAGATCTAAGACTATTACTCAAATGGTAGTACAACTGGGACCAGCAGTTGGCGTCATGGCTGTGTCACGGGACTCCCATGTAGTTGACCACAATTTGAGTCCCGGACCTAGTTGCTTAAACTCACACCAGGCGCATGTGCGTGCATACCCAAGATCCCGAGAGGAGAATGGAGGAGAAGGGAGTGTGGCGTGGCCATTCCCCCTGGAGGGTGATTTCTCACTTTTCATCTCTCTGTCTCTCTTTCTGGCGAGTGTACGCGTCCTATAGTAAAAACCTCTCCCCACCCCACCCCCCAAAAAAGGCAGTGTGACTTTCATCTTTTAATATCAATCTTCTCAAACGAAAGTACAAATGTCAAGTATAAAAGTCCATTTATTGCTCTAATCTGGTTCATCAGTAATCAAAAGACTAAGAAATATGGAAGAGTGGTGTTACCATACTACTATATTTTGATCATTTGTATTCTTTAACTTTTCTCCCTCTGTATTATTACTCTCTGTATGTTGACTAAATTCTACCGAGAAAAACATTAGATGTTTTAAATAAAATAATGCAGTTTGTCATTGTTACGAAAAGTTTACTGGATTTGTATTTGCTAAGTTTGTTAAAGCATTAATGATAGTCCATGTAGTATTTCATCCTTAAGGTGAATTACTATTATTTTTTTTTTTTAAATAAAGTGTTTAATGAACATATCCTTGAACTGGAGGAACGAAGAACAAATAAGGTAATATATTTCTGATTTGATCAGTTAGCTGATAAACATATGATATAAAACATATATGTATTTATACACACGTATATAATACAGAAGTAAAATGCATATATACAGAATATGTACACACAAATATGTATATATGAAATACAACACTGAACCACACTTCCTTCCTCTTCCTAATATTCTCTGATTAATTAATTTCCTGCCAGCTGCAACTTCCTCTCTGCTTTTGCTTCAGTGCCTGCCAGTGAGGTTCAGATGATTACCTGGCAGCAGAATTTCGCCACCTGCCTGTCCTTGGCTCTGGTGAGTAGAGAGCTAAACAGATAGGTATGTGGCACACACCAATTAAACACATGGCTAATCTCACTCTAATTCAAGGTCCTCTTATTTTAAAGTGATAATAAGCTTGCTTCTTCCTAAAAAGCTCAACCTAGAGCTTTTCAAAGCTAGATCACATTGATATTTTTCCCCACTCATTTCTAACCTTCCTTATTTCAAAGGTAAATGAAAAACATGGTGGAGGTGCCAAATCTGGAACACTTTTGAACACACCACTCTGCTCCCATTTCTCACACACTCAGCATAGCTCAGCCAGCTGCTGCCTTACATCTCTGCTGTGACCCGCACTTACTGGCAAATCAGGGCCAAGCTTCCTCTTCTTGAAGATACACTTCCATGCGGTTAAAACCTTCTATGTCAAGAATTTTTCTGACTCACTGTTTATCATCTAAAAACAGTTATCTGACTGAGTTGATGCTACCTCCAAGTGTCTTTGAAACTTACCATTTCCTCTTTGTTAATTAGGTCCCCATCATTTTCCTTTTAAATATTTTTAATTACTTTTAATTGACAAATATAATGTGTATATTTATGAGGTACAAGGTGATGTTTTAATCCATGTATACATTACAGAAAGAGTCAAGTAAACTAATTAATATATTTATCATCTCATCATTTTTTGTGGTGAGAATACTAAAAACCTGTTTTAGAAGTTTTGGCACGGTGGTGGGCCTGGGCCTGCGCCGCCGGGGCTCTGTTCCGCGGGCTGCCCGGCCCCCGCTGCCTCTCCGGCGCTGGGTGTGTCCCACGCTCGGTGCCTACACGGGCCAGCGGCATGGACCAGCTGAGGCTGCCGTCCTTTCTTTCTCTGGCCAGGCGGGCGAACGGGAGGTGGCGCTGGGTCCCGTGCACAATCACAAGCTCGGGGCTGGCATGTGGTCGCCAGGCCTGTGCGTGGCCGCTGGTCCTGCACCTGCGCATGGCTGCCGGGTCTAAGCGTGGTCGCCGGGCCAGCGCGTGGCCCCGGGCTTGCGCTTGGCCCGGGCCTGCGCGTGGCCTCTGGGCCTGAGCGTGGCCCCTGGGCCTGCGCATGGCCACGGGGCCTGCGCGTGGCTGCCGGGGCCTAGGGGGGGCCCCCG
>NW_006159736.1:1436196-1451606 GCF_000334495.1 Tupaia belangeri chinensis
TAACATGCTTGATTAAGACACTATGCAGTTTATCCTAGATGGGAAACTACATTTAGTGTGTTGTGATGATGCTCAGGGAATGAGTGTTAGGTAATATAAAAAAAAAAAAAAAAAAAAAGTTGCAGGAGAAAAAAAAAACGGTTTTGTATAATTTTGTAAAAAAAAAAAAATGCATATTTGACGACTGCAGCGAGCTGTATGGGCACAGCTGGGTGCTACTTTATAGTATGTTCACTCTACTCACTGGGGTTTATGTCTAAGGTCAGACTTGGGTTCATGTATAGCTATGTGTCAGCTGTGCTAGCTATTGGATATATTTAGACTAATAAAGTTCATTGGCAGATCAATTGAATGGGGGGAAAGGGGAAAGGCATGGAGGGCAACCATGGATGCCAGGGACAATGTGGGAGGAGGATGGGACATGGCAGAGGGTGGGGGATGGGGAATCAGGGATGGCAAAACAAAAGGCAAGGTATGCAGGACATAAGAATTGGAAAATTATTTGCTGAGAACATGTATGTTGATGTGCTTGATTGAGCCAATGCACAGTGTATTTTGGATGGAAAATTCATTTGTGTGTTGAGATGGTGTATAGTGAATTAATGTAGAGAATGAATAAATTTAAAATAAAAAATAAAATAAAATAAAGAAGTTTTTAAATATATGGTATTTAAAAGTTTATTTCTTTTATGAAAAAGAGAGACAGACAGACAGTTACTTTCAGCAGGGTATTCACACTGCAATCTTCCCCCCAGTCCTGTAGTTAGCCAGGATCAACGAGTATGTCCAGGTAGAACCAGGACATGAAGCCTTCACTATGGCCTCCAGTCCTGCATGGCAGCACTTACAGTATAAGATTATCAACTGTGATCACCACACAGTATAACGGATCACTAAAACTTACTACTCATTCTTTTATTGCAAAATGTCTTAGTCGTCCTTTCCTCACTCATGATGGTTCCATACTGCCACCAGAATAACTTTTTCAAAAGCCAAATCTAATCCTGGCATTGCTAGCTCACGGCTGTGGATGGGACACAAACCCCTCCTTATGACTCAAAGACCTTTCCCATTAGGCTCAAGTCTCCCTCCTGGGCTCCCTTTCTGCCCTACCTGGCTACTTAGGTTCAGTTTTTCTCATAGTGTGTTCTTTGGAATTTCAGCTCACAAAAATCAGTAATATGCAGGAGATTTTCTTGTTTATACATTGTTTGATTTGGCTTAAATTTCTTTATGGCAGGACTTACTAGGGTGCAGGATCTCAAACGAAATTGTCCCTAAAATCCATTTTCGTAGCTTTGGCAGGACTAGAGTTCCTTAAAACATATTACAGAAATTAATAAGCTTCCTTCTCCTGAATCTCATTCTATTTCCTTATCCTAGCTTTGTCTTCTTTCACCACATTTGGGTGTTTATCTCCCCCACTGGGCTAACAGTTCCATGAAGGCAGGAATCACATTGGTTCTATTCATCACTCTATTTCCAGTGTTTTAATGGTTGCTGGAAAACAGTCATTATCCAATTATTACTTGTTGACATGGAATGCTTGTGATGACATGTGTGACTTCTTTCCACTGGAAAACGTGGAGAGAGTCAACTTTCAAATCCAATCCAAATGTCACCTTCTATGTGAAGCATTCCTTCCACGCCTTCCTCAATGGAAGATCTTCCTCTTGTGATTCTACAACTAGCACTTTATTAATGTACTTATTATACTTTATTATAGTTAAATAGGAAACAAGAAAAGAAGTCTTGCAAAGCAATTTAAACTGCTACGCCAAATAACGAATTCCTCAGTGCTGATTAATACCAAAATTTTGGATTAAAGGATTTAAGCACGTAGGAATATCAACAATTAAATAAACTTGGACTGGGAGGAGGAAGTGAAAGACAAAGAAAAAAGGTGGGGAGAGGATGGAAAGACAAATGACAATATAATGTGCAAAACCTGCTTAGAGACATGGAGAATCCAAGTACTGCCAAACCTCAGTTCCATGGTTCCGTTACTAACTTTACAGCATGTTGAATATTCCATTATTTGGCATGATATAAAAGCAAACCAATTCAGAATCACTATATTTTAGGAAAATGATTATAAAAAATCTACAATGACTTAATAATCACTTTTAAAGAGCTTATAAAGGGGCCAGCCGGGACATGGTGGTGGAGGTACTGGACTCCCATATGGCCAACCACGGTCTGAGTCCCAGACCTGGCAGCTTGAAACTCACACCAGGCGCGTGTATATATGTGCCCAAAATCTCTGAGGGAAGATGGGAGGAGAAGGGATCACAGCATGTCCATTCCCCCTGGGGGGCAATTTTTCACTTTCTCTCTGTCTCTCCAATGAGTTCATGTACCATAAAAAAGCAAACAAAAACAAAAACAAAACTCTCAAACAAAAAAGAGCTAATAAAAAGAGTTGTCTCATATCTCCTAAATACGCTATTAGACATAGAAGCTGAAATTAAAGAATGTCAAGAATTTAAAATTAAGGGAACCAGCAGTTAGCGTAATGGCTATGTCACTGGACTCCCACGTGGTCGACCGCGGTTTGCATTCCAGACCCGCTGGCTTAGAACTCACGCCAGGCGCATGTGCATGCGTGCCCAAGATCCCAAGAGGAGCATGGAGGAGAAGGGACTGTAGCGTGACCATCCCCCCTGGGGGGTGATTTCTCGCTTTCTGTCTCTATGTTTCTCTCTGTCTGTCTGGCGAGTGTACGTGCCCTATAGCAAAAACCTCTCCAAAAAAAAAAAAAAAGAATTTAAAATTAAGATCTGTCACTTATAGGTTTTTCAAGGACTAAAGGATTAAGGAGTAAAAAATAAATAAAAATTTAGAGATAGAGCAAGAAATATACCTAGCAAGAAAAACACTGTAAATTGGTCACAAACATCACCAAAAAGTTTGATATGTTTTAATGTTTAACAGAGTAAGAATTTGAAATATTTACTTTATGAAAGCCAATATTCTGGGTACTTGAAGTTTGCTCTGGAGGGTAAGTTTCTGGGGAGCATAAAAATTAATCAAGAAGTAGAGCAAAGAGAATAGTTTTATTATTATAGGCAAAAAGGCTGGATTTTGTGTAAGTATTTTATCATAACTGACAGTATTGTATGTCACTGAATAAATTCCTATATGAATTTCAGTAATTTCTCATGTAATAAATGAAATAATACAATAATTATAGAAAGATAAATAAATAAATAAAATAACTATAAACAGAATATTAAATTTTCTTTTGAGAAAGAATACATTTTCCATTTTAACACAATATTAACAAATGTAAGTTTTTGTTTTGTTTTTGGAGAGGTTTTTGCTATAGGGCATGTGTGCTCACAGAAAGACAGAGAGAGACAGAGAGACAGAAAGCAAGAAATCCCCCCCCCCCAGGGAGAATGGCCAGGCCACAATACCATCTCCTCCATTCTTCTCTTGGGATTTTGGGCACGCATACATGTGCACCCGGCATGAGTTTAAGCCACCAGGTCCGGGACTCAAACCGCAGTCGACTACATGGGAGTCCAGTGACATAGCCATTATGCCAACTGCTGGTCCCCATGAATGTAAGTTTTAACAATAGATTTGGCTAATAATGACATGTATTATTTGACTTTAAAAATGAATTTTTCTTTTAACTACCTTAAACAATGTTAAATAATCTTCAAATGACCATTTATACTCAGTCTATAAAGGAAAGGATACATACAGAAAGCATGTAGATGTTCAGAGATTTTTGTGATAAAGCCAAAAATACCATGGACAGTTGACAACAATTTTAATACCAACAACACATCTTTTCTTCAATACAGTTCTGAGATTTACTAAGAACAATGTATACGTTTTCAACTACAACACTAAAAGAAAAGTCAAGTTAACTGCAGCAATCAAACTACTGTTCTCATAAATCAGAAGAGATGCTCCTAGAGATAAAAGATACAAAAACTGCTCTTACAAGCAGTTATTGTTCATAAGGTAACGGACAGACTGAATACCCTCATCCATTGATAAATACTTCTCACGCAAGACCATCATAGGCTTTCTTTATGTAGTTTAGATTTATATGAACATGAGTTAAGGAGTCATCAAGATTTATCTTTGCCATAAAATCTCCTTGACACAGAGTTACTTTTAAGTCTTTTAAACTGTCCTTTTTGAAAGATTTCTTCATTAAAAGGCATTTACCAATTTTAGATTTAATATGGTCACTAACTTCTTGAGAATTTTTGGACTGTGAAAAACAGAGGTTAACCAACCACTCAAGAAGTAATAAGAGCATGCATTTTTTCATATTTCATGGTTTTAATATCACTATTAAGTTTCTGGAAAGCACCAATTAGATTTGCCTTAAAGATAATCATTAATGGTTATGCTGAGTCAAAAGTCTAAAACACATTTCCTTCCTTTATTAGAAAAAGAACTAACTAAAATGAGAATTTTTTTAAAAACGTTTTTAAAAGATTACAAAAGAAATACATTTGTAAATGCATGCTGAGCATCCCTAATCTCCAAATCCCTAAACCAAAAGTCTATAGCCACTGCTATACCATAAGTGGAAAATTCCACCCCTGACCTCATGTGATAGGTCAAAATCAAAGTGGTAACCACCACCCCCCCACCAAAAAAAAAAATGTATAAAATTACTATTGGGCTATTTGCACAAGAAAACATAATGAATTGCACATTTAAATTTAGGTCCCATCCCCAAGTGTCTCACTATGTATATCTAAATATTCAAAACTCAAAAAAATGTGAAATCTGAAACACTTCTGGTCCCAAGCATTTCAAATAACAGATAGTCAACCTATAATACATTCAACAAAAAAAAATTGAAAAATGTTTTACTTATATTCCACTAATGGGTTCACATGTAAAAGTACAGACTGACCATAACAGGTCATACATGATTATACACCAGAAGCAAACACTGAAATATAATACAATAGAACCTGATCACTTCAATACTCAGCAGTCTCAATATTTTGAATATACTGGTTTAAAAAAAAAATGTATTGCTAAAAGTAATTTCATCTGCTTCCTTTTCCCTTTTTAAATTTTGGCTGTAGAACATTTAAAATGATAGATGTGCCACACATTATATTTCTATTGGAGAGCACTGCTCTGGAAGTTTCATGAGACTATTGAGCGCTTGAGACAGACCATACAAAAACAATCAGACTTGGGACCAGCAGATGGTGTAATGGTTAAGTCACTGGACTCCCACATAAATGACCATGGTTCGAGTCCTGGACCCAGTGGCTTAAATTCACACCAGATGCATGTGCATGCATGCTCAAGATTCCAAGAGGAGAGCGGAGGAGAAGAGACTGCAGTGTGGCCATCCTCCATGGGGAGGCGGGTGTGATTTCTTGCTTTCTATCTTTCTGGCAAGTGCACAACCCTATAGCAAAAAAAAAAAACTCTCTTAAAAACCAAAAGAATCAGACTATCAGAATTAGCAATTCATAATATTTGAAATGTCCAGCTTTCTAAAAATATTATGAAGCATGCAAAAAAAAAAAAAAGGAAAAGAAAAAGAAAACAAAATATGTCCCTTTCTCAGAATAAAATTAAACTGTCTCTGAGGAAGAACAGACTTGTACTTACTAGAAAAATGCTTCAACTGTTTTAAATATGTTCTAAAAGTTAAAGGAAACCACAGACAAAAGCTAAAGAGAATCAACAGAATAACATCTTAACAAATAGAAAACAGCAGTACAGAGAATGAAACTATAAAAATGAACCAAACAGGAATTCTGGAGCTAAAATGTAGGGTAGCTAATGAAAATTTTGCTAGAGGGTTTCAGCAGAAGTTTCACTGGGCAGGGAAAAAAAAAAAAAAAATCAGTGACTGAGAGTACCCAGTCCACATTCAGAAGGAATCAAGAAAGATAAGGGTTAAACGAATATTGAAAGAAATGATGTCTGACAAATTCTCAAATTTGAAAATACTCAATCTACCTATCTAAGAAGCTCAACAAACTCTAAGTTGGCTAAAAGAGATTCACACTGAAACATATTATAAATAAATTGTCAAAAGTCAAAGATAATCTTGAAAGCAGCAAAGGAAAGAAATGTCTCATCAAATACAAGAAATACTCCTTAAGATTTACAGCCAATCTCTCGGCAGAAAATATGAAGGCCAGAAAGCAGCCAAATAATCTACTGTTCTATAAGGGAGAAAAACGTCAATCAAGATTCCTATATCTGACAAAACTGTCCTTCAAAAATGAAGGAGATATTAACATATTCCAAGATAAACAAGTTTGTTGCTAGTAGAATTGACCAATAAGAAATGCTAGAGAAGTCTCCCAGGCAGAAATGTGACTAGACACTTTTACTGTCATACAAAACCACACTGGTAAACATAGCTACACAGGTACATGAAAGCCAGTAGTATTTTTCGTTTATAACTGCACTCCGTGTCCTCTCCCCCATATGATTGAAAAGACAAATGCATAAAACTAACTGTAAATCGGTGTTACTGGGTACACAGTGTTAAAGATGTAGGCTACAATGAAAACAACCCAAAGGAAGAGAGGCAGAGCTATATAGCAGTGAAGAGTTTTGTATGCCATAGATGCTAAACTGGTATTAAATGAAAATTGTTAGATGCTTAAAAATTAATTGCAATGCCTGCAATAACCACTTAAAAAAACTGCACTAAAAAATAATACAGAAAAAAAAGAAGCAAAAACATAAGAAACAAGAAATTCAACATTATTTGTTGACAATAACAAACATGGTAATATCCTTGACTGAGTCAATATACAGTGTACTATGGATGGAAAAATCTTGTTTTGTGTACTGTAACGATGTACAGTGAATTAATGTAAATAAATACATTTAAAATAAATAAATTACAGGGGAAAAAAAAGATGAGAAGGAAATTAAAATGGCACATGCTATATATGTGGCCCCTATAAAATTCAAGTGTTACCAATGCGATAATATTAAGAATTAGGGGCATTAAGAGGTGATTAGGCCATCGGGCTCATTCTCATTCATGAATTAAGGGCCTTACAAAAGACATTTCAGGAGGAATTAGTCTGCTGGCTAGTCTGCTCTTCCATCCTTCTGCTTCTGTATATGGGGACATGGCAAGAGAGCCCTCACCACAGTAGATGCTGGTGACTTGACCTTGGACTTCCCAGCCTCGGGGACTGTGAGGAATAAATTTGTGTTGTTTCTAAATTATCCAATCCGTGGTATTTTGTTATAGCAGCATCAAACAGTATATTACAAAATAAAATGTCTTAATGCAAAAAAAGGCACTAAGAACTAAGGGACAAAAAAAGATAAAAAAAATAAAACAATGAGCAAAATGGCAAAAATGAATCTATCAGTAATTATTTTAACTGTAAACAGATTAAACTCTTTAATCACAAGGCAAAAATTGGAAGATAAATGGAAATATGTACTCAGACTATATGCTCTCTACCAAAAAAAAAAAAAAAAATCACTTTAGACCCAAAGACACAAACAGGTTGAGAGTTAAAGGTTGAAAAAAAAGATATTCCATGAAGAGTAACCAAAAGAGAGTAGGGATAGCTAAACTAATACCAGGCAAAACAGACGTTAGGTCAAAAGTTTTAAGATGAAAAAGGACATGATATCAATCAAAAGGTCAATCCATTAAGAGGATGTAACAGTAATAATGATGCACACAACTAAAGGCAGACATCCAAAATACATGAAACAAAAGTGTAAAGAGTTGAAGGTAGAAATAGTTCTCAGTAATAACTGAGAGATTTCATCATTTCACTTTCAATAATAGGTAGAACTAAGCAGAACATATACAGGAAATGGAGGATTTCAACAATGCTATACCTAAGCCAACGAGACATAACAGACATATACGGAACACTCCACCCAAAACAAAAGGATACATATTCTTTTTTAAAAAAATATTTATTTAATTCCATTTGTTGCTATTATTTTTTTATTTGACCAGAGAGAGACAGAGAGATAAAGGGAAAGTGAGAAAAGAAGCCGCCAGTTTCAA
This sequence comes from Tupaia belangeri chinensis, assembly GCF_000334495.1. Taxonomy (NCBI): domain Eukaryota; kingdom Metazoa; phylum Chordata; class Mammalia; order Scandentia; family Tupaiidae; genus Tupaia; species Tupaia belangeri. Next base: position 1,444,205 of record NW_006159736.1, read on the forward strand.
GACTCGAACCACAGTCAGCCATGTGGGAATCCAGCGCCTTTAACCATCAAGCCACCTGCTGGTCCCAAAGATATATATTCTTTACAAGAGTACATGGACCATTCTCCAGGACAGACTGTTAGTTTGTCACCAAGAAGTCTAAAAATTTATAGAGATTAAAATAATATAAAACATCTCCTCCAACCACAAAGGAATGAAAAAAGAAATCAATAACAAAAGGAAAACTGGGGGTTGGCTTTGTGGTCTCATGGTTAAGGCAGGCAGATCCCATATGGCTGAGGTCTGAGTGGTCTAAGTGCCAGATTCAGCAGTTTGAAGAACATGCCAGGCATGTATGTGTATGTGCATGTCCATTCTCCATGGAGGATGCATTCTCCTCTCCCTTTCTGTCTGTCTCTCTCTGGTAAGCACATACATCCTTCAGGAAAAAAAAAAAAAGAAAAAAAAAAAAGGAAAGAAAATGGAAAACTGGAGAATTAAAAAATATGTAAAAATGAACAACATATTCATAATCAATGGGTCAATGAAAAAAATCACAATAGAAATTAGAAAATACTTTGTGATAAAGAAAACAAAAGAGCAATGTACCAAAACTTATAGGGTATAATGAAAGCAGTGTTCACAGAGAAAGTTCTACACTAAAAAAGGAACTCAAATCAATAACTAACTTCGTACTTGAAGTAACTAAAAAAAGGAGAGCAAACTAAACAAAGCCAATAGAAAGAAGGAAATAAATTAAGAGCACGAATAGATAAAGTAGATAATAAAAATAAAACGGGGGGCCAGCAGGTGGCACAGTGGTTAAGACACTCACTCTCAATATGGTCAACTCTACAGGCTTTGGTACTTGACCTGGTGACTCAAAAAACACCTAGAGCAAGTGTGCATGCATGCCCAAAATCTGTAGATTAGAATGGAGAAGGGATTGTGGCATGGCCATCATTCCTGGGGTTGGGGGGGGTGATTTCTCAATTTCCCTCTTTATTTCTCTTTGTCACTCTCCAGTGAGCTACAGTTAAAAAAAATAAAAATTAAAGGAAAAACAGAAAAATCAAAGAATTAAGAGTTGGTTCTTCGAAAAAGATGAAATTGATCAACCGTTAGCTAGACAGGCTAAGAAAAAATAGAAAGCTTAAATTACTAAAATTAGAAATAAAAGTGGGGATACTACTATTGGCAATACCAAAATAAAAAGGGAATATTATGAAGAACTGTTCCCCAATAAGTTAAATAACAGAAGAAATTGACAAATTCCTAGAAGTAAATACATTATCAAAACTGAACCAAGAAGAAATAAACAACCAAATAAATTCATAATAAGTAAAGAAATTGAGTCAGTACCTAAAAACCTCCCAATAGGGCCAATGGTTGGTGTGGTAAAGGCATTGGATACCACATGGCTGACTCGGCAATTCAAGTTACAGACAGTGGCCTAAAAAACACTGGGTACTTGAGTGTGCATGCTCAAAAATTCCAAGAGGAGAATGGAGGAGAAGGAATTTTGATGCAGCCATTTCTCACCTTCCTTCTTTCTTTCTTTCTCTAGCAAGCCCTCATGCCCTGGGGCAAAAGTCTATAAATAGATAGATAGATAGATAGATAGATAGATAGATAGATAGATACCTTCCAATAAAGAAAAGCCAAAGACCAGATGGCTTCATTGAATTCTACCAAAACATGGAAAGAATTAACACCAATCCTTCTCATGTTTCTCTAAAACATAGGAGTCATTCTATAAGGCCAGCATTACACTGCTAGCAAAGGTAATCAATGATATCAGAAAATAAAAACAAAAACTATAGAACGAAATGCTTTATAAATACAGATGTAAAAATCTTCAGCCAAATAATAATAAACCAAACCCAGGAACACATTAAAAAGATTACAAACTGGGACAGGCAGTTGGTGTAATGGCTTTGTTTCTGGACTTTCATGTAGTCTTCCGCGGTTCAAGTCCCAGAATCTGTGGCTTAAACTCACACCAGGTGCATGTGCGTGTGTGCCCAAGATCCTGAGAGGAGAATGAAGGAGAAGGGATTCCAGCAAGGCCATTCCCCCTGGCAGGGGGTGGGTGATTTCTCACTTTCCCTCTCACTGACTCTGTTTCCCTCTCTCTTTTTCTCTCTGTTGAGCATACAGGCCCTACGGCAAAAACATCTCTAACATAAAAAATAAAATACAAAAAAAAAAAGGTAAGTTGAACTCTCAACCCCTACTAGCTCAGAATCTGATCTTATCTGGAAATACGGTATTTATAAGGGTAGCTAAAATGAGGGTATTATAGTAGGCCCCTAATCCAATATGAACAGTGCTCTTATAAAAAGGGAAAAGTAGACATAGAGACAGAAGACAGAGAGAAGATGGTGAGGAAGACATATAGGGAACATACCACATGAAAATGAAGGTAGAGACTGGAGTGATGTATCTGTAAGACAAACATTGCCAACAAATCACACAGGCCCCGATGGAATCAATCTGCCAACACCTTGATTACAGAATGCTATGCTTCAGAACGTGAGGGCTTCCCCCCTTCCCCCCTCCCCCCCAGTTTTTGCCACAGGACACGTGTGCACACAGGAGAGAGACAGAGAAACACAGTGAGAGGGAAAGTGAGAAATCATCACCCTCCAGGGGCAATGGCCACACCACAATCTCTTCTCTTCTATTCTCCTGGAATTATAGGTACACATATAATGTGCCCAGCATGATTTTCAAGTCTCCAGGTTAAGGACCTGAATCATGGTTGACTATGTGGGAGACTAGCACTTTAACCACCATGCCACCTGCAAGCCCTGTGAGATTATTTTTTAAGCTACCCAGTCTGTGGAATTTACTATGGAAGCCCTAGGAAAGTAATATAGGTGGTAATAATTAAATAAAAAAAGTAATAATGGTTGATAAAAAGAAGAGAAATTGGAACTGAGTGCATTACTGTTGGAAATTTAAGACAGTGCAGGTGCTGGGACCAGCACTTGGCGTAATGGCTATGTTGCTGAACTCCCATGTAGTCGACCACAGTTCAAGACCTGGACCCGGTGGCTTAAACTCACGCCAGGCGCATGTGTGTGCGAGCCCAAGATCCAGAGAGGAGAATGGAGAAGGGATTGTGGCGTGGCCATCCCCCCGGGGGGTGATTTCTCGCTATCTCTCTCTCTCTGTCTTTCAGGTAAGTGCAAACCCCCCCCCAAAAAAAAAAAAAAAACACAACGAAAAAAAGACAGTGTAAGTGCAGCTTCTGTGGAAAATAATCTGGCAACTCCTCAGTAAATTAAACCAAGAATTACCATGTAGCCCCTCAATTCTACTCCTAGGCATATACCCCAAAGAACTGAAATGAAATACTTAAATAACTGAATGAATGGTCATAGCACCATCATTCAGAATCATTTATAACTGGAAACAACCCGACATCCAGCAATGGGTGAATGGATAAACAAAATGCTATATAGGCATACAATGGAATATTATTCAGCCATTGAAATAAATTAACTAATGGTACTTATTACAAAAAATAAATGTAACTTGAAAACATGCTACATAAAATAAGCCAGACATAAGAGGTCATATAATTCCATTTATATCAAAAACCTAGAATAGATAAATCCATAGAGACAGAAAACAGATTACTGGTTTCCAGCAGTCGAGTGATTGTTCAGTGGGTGCAAAGTTTGGTTTTGGGATGATGAAAATATTTGAACTTTACTGCAGTGGTAGTTCCACAACAGTGTGGGCTGAATTGTATGCTTTTAATGATTAATTTTATGTGAATTTCTTCTTAATAGAAACAAGCAACCAGATCTTTTGAAATGCTGTTACCACCTATAATTCACATTTTGTGAATTATCCTCTTCTTTATTTCATATTTGCCAGCGCTTAAGTAATGCATTATACATATTCCTAAGCTTAGGTATACAAAAATTACTACTCACAGTAATGGACTTCTAAGAAAGAAGAAATCAAAAAGGATATCAACTGATTTCAAAATAAGAAGAAAATCACTACAGAGAAGTAGAACGATGCAGCGGAAGGAGCAAGAGCTGCAGAGTCAGGCACAGGAGTGAATCCTGGCCTTAATCTATATTAGTTCTATGGTTCGGGGCTCTTTCTTGCCTTTTCCAAGACTCAGCATTCTCATCCTTAAAATAAAGATAATGTTGCAAGGAATCAAATGAGATATAGTTTACTTGTATAAAGCTTCCACCAAAGGGCTCGGAGCAGAGTAGGCAAAAATAAAAAAATAAATAAAATACTGTGCCTTCAAATTGTTCTGATTTCAGCAACGGCCCAAAATATACATATTTTCACTGAAAAAATTGCAAGTTTTTTTAAAGCTGAAAATAAAAGGTAAAAATAAAAATGAAAATCTCTAGGATAATCAGAAAATTAAGATATGTACATAAGGCAAGATTTTGTGGTTGGCCACATGGAAATCCAGCACCTTAACCTAAGCCATCTACTGGCCCCCAGGCAAGAAATGTTGATAGATTTTAAGTGAATAAGCTAACAAAACCCAGAAGGGATGATTAATTCATTGGTATTTAAAAAAGAAATGTTTTATAAAAGAAAATTGAGATCAAAATTTATACCACTATTTTAAGGCAAAAAGGGTTAAGACATTGATAAAGCTTGACCAATACAGCTTATATTCTTATATATTATTTATCCAGTGGTCACCAGCTATGTAACGCTGAGAGAGAATTTCCCAGTGGTCTCAAGTTTCTGAGCATTTTGCAAGCAGAGAAAAACAAAGGCCTTGGTGCCAGATGTTCATACAATGAACAGCCTTGGAAGGTATAGAACCTTCCACTGAATTAGAACTTAAACATGCACATTATAAAATATGGAGACTACCTAAATTCAGGGTTTCTGTCTCTGAACACAAGCTACTGCACATACAGATCATACCTGGCCCTCTTCATGTTGTTCAGTGGAAACGGGGGGTGGGGGTGGGGGGTTCAACAAACTGGTGCAAGAAAAATGTTGATAACACTATTACTGAAATGGTCAAGGCTTTTGCCAGCATCCCTGAAACTGTAGCAGCTAAGTTATTAACTTGCAGAAAGTGCAAGATCTCAGACCCTTCACAGTTCCTAATGGGGACCAGATATTATGCCAGGTGCTAGAAACACAGAGGGATAATGGTTAAAATCTCATACATAAAGCTCTCTGCTATTATTACCATCTATACGTTTAGCACACAATCACTTCACCTAAATGTCATACAGAACACGAAACTTTCTTAACCTTTAATCAAAGAAATGCATGTGGAAGTAAAAAAAAAAAGTTTAATTATAGTATAGCTTACTGATTTGTTTTTTTAAGTTTATTTAATTCTTCTGAGAAAGAAAAAAAAAAAAAGACAGGTTGACACCCCAACAAAGTCTCCACGCTGCAACGCCCCCTCAAACTTGGCCAGCCTGGATCACAGGCATGTGCATGCATGCCTGGTGAACGTAGCTAAGTCTCAGGACATGAACAGAGGACCTATCCATGTGGGTCCAAATGCATTACCACTACCCAACTGCCTGGCTCCATAGCTTATGATTAATCTCAACAGCTCCAACATCACATTTCTTCCCATTGCTTGTTCTGTTCCCAAGAGGCAATTACTTTTAAACATTTCCATTTTTGGTTAAAGAGGATGTTGTTTATGTCACACTAATTACATTTAGACTTTGAGTTCTTGATTTATTAATATACTGAATTTCTACTATAAAAGATGAGTATTTGCCTCATTTATACTACCTCCAACCCACATTCTTCCCTCTCCCCTTTAATTTTTTTTTTTCTTTTTTGCTAGTGGGTATGTGCATTCACTGGAGAGAGAGAGATGGAGAAAGTTTGAAAGCATCCCTCGTGGGCAATGGTCACGCCACAATCCTTTTTCCTCCATTTCTCCCTCTTTTTGAGATTTTGGGCACACATGCACATACGCCTGTCATATTTTTCAATATGGATCCAAGATTCAAACCATTCAGTCAGCTAGATCCAGCTACCTTAACAACCACACTACTGGGTGGCCCTTTCTTTTCTTATTCTCTTAACACTGTCCTTTGCAGGAAAAAAAAAAAAGTAATTTTGATGAAGTTTGATTTATCACTATTTTCTTTCATAAAATGTGCCAAACTCAAGATAATGAAGGTTTTTCTATTATTAGTTTTACATTTTATAGTTAGGTCTAAGATCCATTTTGAATTCATTTTTATATAGAATGTGAGGAAGTATGCTTAGGTTTTGTTTTTTCACTTACAGACATCCAATTGTTTAAAAAAAAAAAAAGAAAAAGAAACAAAAACTGTTATGTCCCTACTGAATTGCCCTAACAGCTTTGTTTAAAGAACAGTCAGTCATATATATGTGCGTCTAATCCTGGAATCCTATAAGTATGCTTTAAACAAAATAAAGAATGCCAACTAAATCACAATAATCTCCTCTGATGATCAAAATTGTGCAATTTGTTAATATTTTTTTATTTTTTTAATTGAAACATTTTTCTCTTCCTGACCCCTCTGCAATTGGAAAATATTTGTGAGCATTCTTATTTTGAGGCAGAATGGTTATTTGCATAAGGTCAATAATACAATAGTATCTGTTGCCTTGCATCAGAAATGGAATTCTTATGAGAATTTGTGCAAATAACAGACCAAATTGAAACTAAACTCTTTTTTTTTTCTGCAAACAAGATTAGACCTCTCTTTAGTAAAAGGGGGAATGGAGAGAGAAAAAAATGTTTCAGAAGAAAGTAGAGTGCACTTGTCACTAGATTTTTAGCTTTGTCCATATTTAGTTTAATTAAGATCTTTCGTAAATCAATAAAAGGCGAAAAAAAAAGTTTAGTATGGGAAGGAAGGAGGGGAAAAAGGAAAGAAAAAAAGGACATTTAATTGATCAAAAAATGAGAAGCTATTTGCTGATGATAATGTATATAGTACTATCTTTGTCTTGACTGATATGCATGGTAATCTTGCTAAAAAAAGAAATGTTGTGGGACCACAGATGGTGTGGTGATTAAGGTGCTGGACACTCCCACATGGCTGACCATGATTCAAGTCCTGGACCTGGTAGCTTGCTTTCTCACTTTCCCTCTCTGTCTTTCTCTTTTTGTCTCTCTCTCTCTGGTCAAATCAAAATAAATTAATGAATAAAAAAATTAAATAAAATCTTTTAAAAAAAGAAATGTACACTGTAAAGAGATTTGTGACTAAATGTAAATAAATAAAAAAATTCTGATTATTTAAAATTCCCCAGTAGTTCCTTTAGTTGAAGATATCTTTTTCAAGTAGTTTTTCTCTTAAAAAAAGTAGCTATATCGGGCTCACGCCCCCTGTGCAGCCACGCGCCAGCCCCGCTCCAGTGGGGGCCCCCGAGGCCCCGGGGGGACACGCCCCCCCCGCGGGCCCCC
>NW_006159736.1:1452667-1464781 GCF_000334495.1 Tupaia belangeri chinensis
TAATAATAATAAAAAAGTAGCTATAAAGTGCTTTACTTCACATGCATTTTAATGATGTTTTTCTTAACTTACATTCAATATTGTAACTGACTTTGTGCTTTCAAGATCTAACATGCACTTATGCCAACCTACAACTAAGCATTTATCAAATGTTTTACATGGATTTTTCAAATATCAACTCTGCCCTTTAGAATATAGTTCACCAGCTGCTTTACTCCACTGACACAACTGAATAAAGACATAAATTAAAAGCAAAATATTATTTACAGTTTGCCTACATGTACTATACATCTGTGTGCATCTCAGACAAAAGGTTACATTGCAGGTCCAAAGAATGATGTGGAAATTACTACTTTCCTTCTACTAAGTAAGGGATATGCTTAGGGATTGAGAGTAAATGGAGAAGCAGTGAAGCAAAAAGCAAAGCAAAGAGTATACATAGGCATTACTAGTTAGTGCAAACATTCATCTTTTCAACAGATTATGATAATGATAATATAGAATAACAGCCTATATATTTAAAAAAATTTAAGGTTTTTGCCATAGGGCATGTGTGCTCATCGGAGGGAGAAAGAGCAAGACAATGAAAGGGAAAGTGAGAAGCCACCACCCTCCAGGGAGAGATGGCCATGCCCCAGTCCTCTCTACTCCATTCTCCTGGGATTTTGGCCACACACTCATTTGCGCCTGGTGTGATTTTTTTTAACTGCCAGGTCCAGGACCCAGCATACACAGTCAATGTGGTTTAATCACAAATTTCTTTACGGTATACAACATTTATTTTTTTCAGCAAGAATATCATGCATATGTGGGAGTCCAGTGCCTTAACCACCATACAACCTCTGGCCCCATAGCCTGTATTTTTTTTTTTTTAAAGAGATGATGTTTCGTTGCCAAAGAAAAGCCTCTAATTCCCTATAAATTTTTTAGCAGCAGTTCCTAATCTCTACATCTAGGACACCGTTCTTAACCCCTTTACTGTCAGCTGATGACCAGACCTCTTACTTTACAAGGAAGAGTTAAGATTAGTTAATAGGAGCCAACAAGTGATATAGGAGTTAAGACACTGGACTCCTACATGGCCAACTGAGGTTCAAGTCTTAGACCTGGAATATTGCTTTCTCACTTTCTCTCTCTCTCATGTCAAATTAAAAATAATAATAATAACTAATAAAGCTAAATAATTTTTTTTAAAAAGATCAGTTGATAAATTCATTAACTTCCTTTGATCTATCTTAAACTTTTTCTCTACAGAAAAGTTGGCTGAGAAACATAACTTTTCTGTCGGTGTCATTTTGTCCAAGTTTATATCTTTCTTTCTTCAATCAGTTACTATTTTACTGTGTCCTTGTAATCTGATTTGTCTTTCAGCATACACCAAACACGTTCTAGGATCCACTTTATACCTAAACATGCCACTTATTCGTTCAACAATTTTTAAAGTTTATTTTATTCATAACAGAGAACATGTGTGCACATAAGAGAAAGAGAAAAGCACCCTCAACAGAATCTTGTCGCATCATGATTCCTCCTCCCTTTCTCCCTCCCCCAGCTTCTCAGGATCTTAGGCACATATGCATATACCCTGTGTGTTTTCAATGAACCTTTGGAGCCAAATCCACAATTAGCTATGTGGCTTCTAGCATAGCAGTTCAGTTGGCTTCCGACTGCATCTTTCAGTACAGGACTGTCAACATTTTTTAATCACTGACCAACTGTAAGTCACTGTATTACTATTAGACAGAAAATTATACAAAAACCCCAGTGCTCCTTTCAGGAAATTCACAAACTAGTGAGAAAGATGAATAGGTAAATAAATAACTAAAGTCTAGTGCAGCAATTGGCAAGAGCAAAGGCAAGTACAGTACAGTCATGGTAAAAAATGAAAGAGCTCATTAACTCTGCTTGGTTAAAGAGAGATATTCTTCTATCTTATCTTTATATATACACCCTCTCTGATGTGCTCTTTATTTTCTGTAAGTAAGTTCAGATCTCCTTAAGACTTATACTCTCAAACCATTTCATGATGCTTTAAGCTAACACCACTCTGACATCCCCTTCTCTAGCATGTTTTTTTGAAAAGATCATTTATTCCCGCTGCCTTTTTTTTTTTCTTGAAGAGGTTTTTGCTATAGGGTGCATGCGCTCGCCAGAGAGAAGGAAAGAGACAGAGAGACAGAAAGCCAGAAATCAACCCCTTTCTCCCCCCCACCGCTCCCAGGCAGGATGGCCACGCCGCAATCCCTTCTCCTCCATTCTCTTCTCGGGATCTTGGGCATACACGCACACCCCCCTGGTGTGAGTTCAAACCACTGGGTCTGGGACTCGAACTGCAGCCAACTACATGGGAGTCCAGTGACATAGTCATTGCACCAAGTGCTGGTCCCTATTCCCACTATCTTTTATTCACTCATTTTTTAGGTGTTACCTTGCCTTTGGTTTTCACCATTATTTTTGACACTTCTCACCAAAACAAAAGTCGAGTAACTCATTCAGCATATCCGTCCTCATATTAAATAATCGCATTGCTCAGTTCTCATTTTAAACAAGGTTCCTATTACAAGGGACACTGTGGACCTTAACCCTCTTACCAAATTGTCTTCTCAACTTTTGTTGATACTTCATTTCCCTAATGCATTTTCTTTCTCTTCTCCCATTTCTGTTTGGTCTTAACTAATTCCACTTCCTTTTAAATGCCTGACAAAGAAAAGTATTAGCCAAGATTCCATTTTGAGAAATGGCTTTTGACTCCCTACCTCCTCTCTCCCACAGCAAACTCATGATAATGAGCTCTAAAATAAAGTAAGGTTGAGGAAAAATATCTCGGAGTCAGAAGGCCTGGATTCAATTTCTGGTTCTACTATTGAGGCTTATGAGTTATGCATGGTATGCCCATGGTATGTCATGTCCTAGGACTCCATAAAAGAGAAGTGCTTTCTAATGTTCTTTCCAATTCCATAGCTCTACTATTCTAACCAGAAAGAACATCAGATTTCTAATCCTAATTTCTCTCATACACTGTAAATTCACATTCTGTCTGTCATTAAAATCCCCCAACTCTAAAAGCAAAGCGAATCTCCCAAAATAACTACTTCCTTTAAATTGTCTATTAATGCTGATGTACTGGTGCCACCATAATCCTAAACTTGAAACCACAATAATGCTGTAAATTTTCTTTTATCATGTAGTCTCTCTTCCTGATTTCTATTCTACCCTCAAGGCCTAATTCAAAGGGCAAGTCTTCTAGAATATGTTCATTGGCCTCTCCAGCTGGTTACAGTCTCCCCCTCAGTGTACCTCTCTTATAACACCTGTTTATGCTTTCCTCCAGACTCTGGTTCTATGTGAGCAGGATTTACATTTGATTCTTATCTTCACATCTCCACCCCCACAGGACCTTGAGCACCGGTTTGGCCAAAGTGAGTACTGTAAAGTTACATAAGATTTAAATTATAATAACTAAACTCAGTTTGAATTTAGGACACAGAACATGCAATCGAGTTTTCTACAGCAATAATTTTTTTCAAAGAAAACTAATTGTTTAAATATTCACAATGATTTACATATTATCCTCTTCTCTCTCTCTCTCCCTCTCTCTCTCTATCTATCTATCTATATATATGTATTGTTCCTAAGCTAAGGAACAGAAGCTCCTCTTCAACTGCTTCAAAATTCAAGTCAACTCAGAAGCACACCACAGCTAACAGTCTTCATTGTGACAGTATTTTTTTTTAAAGGCAGACTTACTAAAAGATTACTCTTAAATACATGCCTTTACAATCTGAGCATTTTCTTTATATTTAAATTGTTCACAAGACAAAGTATTCTGAAAAACTGTTAGAGCTAATGAGGTGCCATCAGAATGGTAGGATTCAACACAGCAACAACTGGAACCTATCACAATATCCAGCCAGGACACACTACATTATCATCTGCTAAAAAAATAATTTCCCCAAATAAAATGTGCTGTCATTAATTTCCAGCTTCATTAATAAGCATGAATACATTACTCTAAAAATTTATTTTTTTTAAATGTGATCTTCCATTGAGATAGTAAACAAAACTGAGAGGAGAAAAAGGTTTCCAGCTCCCTTTATGGCCAAGAAAAATAAAAATGCAGTCTAGCAGACAGAATAACTAAAATATCCAAGGAGTTTAAACCAGAAAAGTCAAGGCTTTGGCTAAATTCATCTGGAAGAGGATATCTGGTGTGAGGCCTGACAGGTAGTACACAGCATCACTGCAAGGACATTAAATAAAACTGAGAGGATCTGTCTGATGCCTCATTACTAAAGGTATAGAGCAGAATCTGACCTACCTGGTTTATCCCTCCGGCAGAGATCTTGTATGACTGCAACTTCTGCTTCAGCAGCTCTGGATCACTGTGACGGAATGGGCACCCTGGCAACAACAAGCACCGGCACACAAGGTTATTTACCTAGGACTCAGTACAATACCACACTCAAGAGACTGTCTAAGCACCCCCCAATTGTCTAATGGCTTATTAATTTTTAAAAAGTTAATTGCCCATGGGTGCAATTGTTTCCCTCCCTTTATCTAAATGAGGACTTAGCTGTATGGGTATCAGGGCACTACAGGTTCAGGACTTACAAAAAACAGTGCAGCATTCTCAGGCTAAAATATCCATTCATCAGGAAAACTTGTGTTTTCAGGAGTAGGGTCTGCCTTAAAATAAAAAAAGTTGTATATTGTTTTCAAATGTAAATTCTATGCCTATTTCCTATAGAGTAATAATGAGGGGAATGAGATGTACAAATGGAAAACTTTCATAGAAAAACAATTTATAATGTCATCTACATATCATTTCATAAGTAAAAATAAAGATGGACAACTAGAAATATTTGCGTGTATATGAACAAAGAAGAACAGAAATGTACAAGCAGCCAAAATCTAGAAACTTTTAGATATTTCAATAAGAAATTGCAAAAGTGAGCCAAAATACTTATTTGAAAATTTAATACAGAAAATCAGATCTTTTTTCACTCATATATTGGGTTGTCAAAAAAGACATGACATGGGACCAGCAGTTAGCATAATGGCTATGTCGCTGGACTCCCATTTAGTCAACCGCAGTTCAAGTCCCAGACCTGGGGGCTTAAACTCACACTGGGCGCATGTGCGTGTGTGCCCAAGATCCCGAGAGGATTATGGAGGAGAAGGAATTGCGGCGTGGCTATACCCCTGGGGGGTGATTTCTTGCTTTCTGTCTCTCTGTCTGACTCTGTCTGTCTGGCGAGCGCACGCGCCCTATAGCAAAAACCTCTCAAAGGAAAAAAAAAAAAGGACATGACACATTTTTTACATGGAAAAACATAGAAAAATATATCATGACTTTCCTGACAACCCACTTTTAATTAAATCAACAAAAAAACGGGTTGATAATAAAATAATGGAAAAGAGCTGGGATGCCAAACAAATATATTTACTAAATATTTTAATTATGAATAAAAACATCCATTATTATACTATGGACCCCTACAAACCAGGAAGTTTATAACATTTATAGTATATACTTACTATTCAGATTAAAACTATCACATATAGTTCAGGGAAACACCCTGAGAAACTGTATAACATTAGGCCATCAGAAAAGTCATGATGTATTTTCTATGTTTTTCTATGCAAAATTACATCACGACTTTTCTGATGACCCAGTATTTGGTTAATGGTCAGGAGCTATGCAGCCTGAATTCGAATCTCAGTTTACCACTTCTAGTTTGGTAGCCTCAGACAAAACTTTAATTTTCTTGTTGACTCAGCCTCACTTCCTGTCAACTGAAGGAAATAACAGTATTCACCTCATAAATGTCCTAAAAGAATGATATATAAAGCTCTTCTACGCTCCCACTATATAGTAAGTGCAGAATGTGTGATAGCAATTATTATTATTCCTTAAAAACTTGTTAATAAAATTACAGAGGATCCCAATAAGAAAAAAAGGAAGATGCTTAACCAGGGACTTCCTGGTTAAGCCCAAAATTATTAAAGGGCACAAGGAAGGAAATGAATTAAACTGAAATACCCAAATTACACGTGAAAAAATGGCTAGACTGAAAGGTCAGAAAGGATAAAGTCAAGGAAAAAAAAAAACCTGAATATTACAAAAATGATAAACTGACCTTGAAAGTGTCTTCAGAAGCTATGCTTACTACAAGAAGAAAACTGAAGAAATGAACTTAGAGAAGCTAGTGTTGCTTTCTTTTATTTCTTCCATGAGCAAGAGACAGAGTGACAACGCCCACAGCAGGGTTTTGACTCTGAGATCCACCCCCAGTAAGAAACTAGTGTTGACAGATAATATAAAGAAACAGAACTTGTGAACACTTACTTTTATTTTTGTCACATATCTAAGAGAATGACCTTCAAATTAGAAAGGGTTCAACTAACATGTAATACAAGGTGACTGCATACACACAGACATATTCAGTAATTACAGCTAATGTTGGACAAAGCTTCCCAACGTTTATTTGTGAAAGAGATGGATAAACAGAGGCCAGAATTCATAACTGGTTAGGCAAGTTATGAAGTATTGGCTAATGAAATGTCAACCAAGGGGACTGAATAGTTCTGCCAAATAACACAAAATGAAAAAGGACAGATAGACTTCTAGTCTCAGTCGAGTATGTAAAGAGCTTAGAAGGTGCCATTCCATCCTAAACACAAAAAAAGCAGAACAAACTGAAAAATCAGTTCTTAGATCCAATAGTGAAGTGAGGTTTCAGGGCAAAACTAGACAGACAGATAAAGAGAAACACGATTTAGTAGAGAAGAAACTTCCAAGTAGAGTGCCATGGTAGAAAAACTAAATTGTAACTAACAGATTGTGGAGTCTCAGTGTGGGGATTTCTGGAAATTCTGAGAATTAACAACTGCTTGGAGTCCCAATTTTAAGGAGGTTCCCACACATTTGTGAGTTTTACCCCTATCAGGTCATCACAGTGAATTATCAGAAATAGCTCCATTCTTCTGTCAGGGAGAAGGGAAAAGGAACAATTTTGAAATAGACTAGAACTGGGGTCTCCAACCCCAGGGACCACTGGGCTGTAGAGCAGGGAGTAGGTGGTAGGCAGGTGAGCAAGTGAGGCTTCGTGTGTGTTTGCAGCTGCTCCCCATCACTGACATTGCCACCTGGGCTCTGCCTCCTGTCCGATCAGGGGCAGTACTGGATTCTCATGGGAGCATGAAGCCTATTGTTGTGTGCTTGTTTCATTGTATATTGCAATGTGGCCATGGTGGAAATGGGGTGCCTGGTGACCACAGTGCATTGGGTCATCTGGGATCAACCCTATGGTCAATGGAGGCATTGTTTCTGCAAGGCCAGTCCCTGGTGCCAGGAAGGTTGGAACTGCTACACCAAAACATTCTGTTCCTGGCAAGATCTGCCCGCAGGAAAACTATTTTACCAGAGCCCTGCTGGGGTTTTATGAGAGCCTAACTTACTTGGGAAAAAGGAAATGCCCAATTGGCACCCTCTAGTTACCCTGTCTCACCTGAGAGATAATGGGGAAAAAAAATGTAAAGCACTAGTGAAGTTCACAGTTTGACGACACTGGACAAATACCAGAACCAGTGTTAGAGATATAACAAGGACACGGGAATAAGGAAACCAGAAATTTCAAATGAACTATGATTAATAAGCTAAGGGCTCTAATGACAAAAGCAGACAACATGTAAGCAGAAGAGACAGAAACTCTAGGAAAGCATCAAAAAGAAATGCTAGAGAACACAAATACTGTAACAGAAATGAAGAGTAACTTTGATGAGTTTATGAGTAGACTAGATATGGCTGAGGGAAATTCTGATTATGAAGATTGACAATAGACATCTCTGAAACTAAAAAACAATGGGCTCGAATATCTAAGAACAGTGAGACAACTAGAAACGGGGTAACAAATGCATAATTGAAATACCAGAAAAAGAGGAAAAGGGACAGAAATATAGAGTGGGAGAAAACACTGCAAAACAGATATCTGATAAAGTCACTATTCAAAATAAACAAAAAAACTCTTAAAATTCAACAATAAGAAAACAATCTGATTTTAAAATGCGCAGAAAAGGGACCAGCAGGTGGCATGGTCGTTAAGATACTGGATCCCTAGCAGTTAGCATGACGCTGGACGCCCACGTAGTCGACCACGATTCGCGTCCCGGACCCGGTGGTTTAAAACTCACGCCGGGTGCGTGTGCATGCGTGCCCAAGATCCCAAGAGGAGAATGGAGGAGAAGGGATTGTGGCGTGGCCATCCCCTCTGGGGGGGGTGATTTTTCGCTTTCTATCTCTATGTCTCTCTCTGTCTGTCTGGCGAGCGCACGCGCCCTATGGCGAAAACCTCTCAAAAAAAAAAAAAAGATACTGGATCCCACATGGCCAATTGTGTGATTCAAGTTCCAGACTCAGTGGCTTGAAAAGCACTCTAGGCATGTGTGAATACATGCATGCCCAAAATCCTGAGGGGATTTTAGGAGGAGAAAGGACTGTGGCATGGCCATCTCCCTCTGGCGTGATTTCTCACTTTCCCTCTCTCTCTGTCTCTCTACTGCACCCTAAAGCAAAAATTACCCCTCCCCCAAAAAAGGTAAAGACCTGAACAAGGGCCAGAAGGTAGTACAGCAGTAATTCAACTGAAACCACAAGGGAAGGTCCTCAGTTTGTGTCCTGGAGCCCTCCCTAGATACACCAGGTAGTATGCATGCACATGCCCATAATCCAAGTTAGCTGAGACTGAGGGGTGGACTATGGCATAGGAACCCTGTTGAGGGTGGGAGGTGCCTCTCTCTTTCATAATAAACTTTAAAAAGGAGGAAAAAAAGAAAAAGAAAAAATATGAACACCTGTACACCTCACCAAAGATGGCAAGTAAGTTTGTAACAAGATTTCCACATCTGTCATTAGGGAATTATAAATTAAATCAATAGTGTAATACCCTTAGATGCCTATTAGAATGAGCGAAATTCAAAACACTGACAGCATCAAATGTTGACAAGGATTTGGAGAAACAGGAACTCTTGTTCATTGCTGAAAGAAATACAAAATGATATAGCCACTTTGGAAGACAGTTGGCCATTTCTCATAAAAGTAAACACAATCTCACTACAATATATCAACCAGAAATTATATTTCTTGGTATTAACCCAAATAGATTATATATACACAAAAACCTAAATATAATGTCTATAGAAGCTTAATTCTTAAATATTTAAATTTTTTTAAATTAAAAAAAAAAGCTTCTTGGAGAGGTTTTTGCTATAGGGTACATCCACTCACCAGAAAGAGAGATAGAAAGCAAGAAATCACACCCCAGGGGGGACGGCCACACTGCAATCCCTTCTCTTCCACTCTCCTCTCAGGATCTTGGGCATGCATGCACACGTGCCTGGCATGAGTTTAAGCCACCAGGTCTGGGACTCAAACCGCAGTTGACTATATGGGAGTCCAGTGACATAGCCATTACATCAACTGCTGATCCCACTTAATTCTTAACTAGGAAAACTTGGAAGCAACCAAGATGTCCTTCCAGTGGGTAAATGGGTAAATAATCTGTGGTACATTTAGACAATAGAATATTATTCAGTGCTAAAAAAAATATAAGCTATCAACCACAAAAAGACATACAGGAAACAAATGCATATTACAAAGTGACACCAACTTATCTGAAAAGGCTATATCGTATGTGATTTTAACTATGTAACATTCTGTAAAAGGCAAAATTACAGAGGCAATTAAAAGATCACTAGGAATTAGGAGGAGGAAGGGATGAATAGGCAGAGGAAAGAGGATTTTTAGGGCCAGAAACTATTCTACAGTATACTACAAAGGTGGACACAAGTCATCAGAAGTATTTCCAAACCTACAGAATGTACACGATCAGGAGTGAATCCTTATGTAAAGTATGTGCCTTGGGTGACGGTGATGTGTCAATGGAGGTTTATGAACTGTAGCAAAGGTACCACTCCAGGATGGGAGGTCCTTACTGGGGGAAGGTATGCACGTATGGGAGTAAGAAATTATATGGGAACTCTGCGCTTTTCACTCAGTTTTGCTGTGAACCTAATACAGTGTTAAAAAACAAAGATTAAGTTTTTGTTTTTTATAAAAAAGGAATAGATAAACGTATCCCTCAAATAATTTGCATTCGCTGAATGCTTGCAAACTATAGCTATTCCTTGACTGATAGACTTATTGGAATAAACAAGATTTAATAACTTAAGAAGGTAAGAATATAAAGCCCTGAACTTTAGCTAATAAAAATTAACAAGTGATGAATGCTAGGATCTAGAAATTCACAAGAAGAATCTCTGAGAGGTTTACTTGGCCACAAACTGGACTGTAAGTTAACTGCCTGGTATGGCTGCCATGCAAAGAAAAGCTACAAGCTTCCTGAATACAGGTATCTGGTTCTATGAATTTCAAACTTTAGAAAACATAAGAATTACTCAGAGAACTTGTAAATAAAGTCTGATTTTATATGTCTGCAATAAGGCCTGATCATCTCTATTTCTTTTTATTAAAGTTTTATTTATTATTATTTTTCAATCTGACCAGAGAGAGACACAGGAAGAAAGAGAGGCAAAGTGAGAAAGCAAGCTGCCAAATCCAGGACTCGAACCGTGGTCTGTCATGTGGGAGCCCGAGCCTCATCCAACATGCCACCTGCTGCCCCATCATCTCTATTTCTAAGAAGTACCTTAAAGGTCTCTTATACAAGTGATAAGAACCACTCACTGTATATTACCTACACAAGCCATTTCTTCCTCTATGTATAAGCATTTTTGAATGTCTGGACACATGGACTATCTTTCTTTCTTTCTTTTTTTTTTTTTGAGAGGTTTTTGCTATAGGGCACGTACACTTGCCAGACAGACAGAGAGACAGAAAGTGAGAAATCACCCTCCGGGGCGTGGCCACGCCACAATCCCTTCTCCTCCAGTCTCCTCTCAGGATCTTGGGCACGCATGCACACACACCTGGCGTGAGTTTTAAGCCACTGGGTCCGGGACTCAAACCGTGGTCGACTACATGGGAGTCCAGCGACATAGCCATTATGCTAACTGCTGGTCCCTGGACACATGGACTATCTTTCTAAAAATGTCTGTGATTATTTGATTTATTAACAGTCCAAGTGTATGATTTTTTAAAAAAGTTATGTTTCATTTAATATTCTAAAACAAATGTTTTGATACATACATAGCAGTAAACTTTGGTAATCTGAAAAGTTTACTAAGATGAACTGAAATCAGTCACTGACATATCAGACAAATGAGGAGTTTTCAGACTATGCTAGTACTCCCTGATTCCCACCTGTTTTAGGGAAAATGTCAAAGTCAGATGTCTACAGAAATATTTCAAACTAGTAACTCATGCAAATTGATAGATATATTTGATGCCATAACTTGTTGAACTATTCACTCAATCTTTTCTGGATACACAAATGGCAGTATTGAGAATAAAACATACTTGTGAAATTAATAAATCTATATTCCAAAATTAGAATTTTCCAATTCCAAAAAGCATTGTAAAACTTGTATCGGTCTTCTAAGATATTTGCGGAACACAAAAAAGACAGAACAGCAGGTGAAGGAGGAAACTGAGAACGGAAAAGCCTCGTCCAGCACAAACTGAAAAAACTTGTATCAGTCTTCTAAGATATTTGCAGAACACAAAAAAGAACGGAAAAGCCTCGTCCAGCACAAACTGAAGTGCAGCTGAATGAATTTCTCTTGCCTGACCTAGTTCAGTAAAAAGACAAATCGCTGAGAGTAATGGAGCTCTAGCTTGACACTGATGACTGACAGAAGCTCCGAACTAGGTTCTGTGAGTAATGCAAAAAGCCATTACATCGTTTCAGTGTTTCCTACAGACCCTCTTGGGTCTCTGTACTTCACCAGCATGTCCAGTGGAAGCACTTACCATGATAATCCCCTTGGCCTGGTGGGTTGGTTAGAATAATCTTCAGGCAACTGAAAGGTGTATAATCTGTCCTCTTGCCCTCCTTTCCAAAACTATGACGGATATTGTAAGAGTAACCTCTGTCAAACTGATTGGGAAGAGGAGAAGAAAACAGAGACAAGGTTAGTCAATATTGTACTAGCGAT
>NW_006159736.1:1465638-1472006 GCF_000334495.1 Tupaia belangeri chinensis
GGGGCGTGGCCACGCCACAATCCCTTCTCCTCCAGTCTCCTCTCAGGATCTTGGGCATGCATGCACACACACCTGGCGTGAGTTTTAAGCCACTGGGTCCGGGACTCAAACCGTGGTCGACTACATGGGAGTCCAGCGACATAGCCATTATGCTAACTGCTGGTCCCTGGACACATGGACTATCTTTCTAAAAATGTCTGTGATTATTTGATTTATTAACAGTCCAAGTGTATGATTTTTTAAAAAAGTTATGTTGCATTTAATATTCTAAAACAAATGTTTTGATACATACATAGCAGTAAACTTTGGTAATCTGAAAAGTTTACTAAGATGAACTGAAATCAGTCACTGACATATCAGACAAATGAGGAGTTTTCAGACTATGCTAGTACTCCCTGATTCCCACCTGTTTTAGGGAAAATGTCAAAGTCAGATGTCTACAGAAATATTTCAAACTAGTAACTCATGCAAATTGATAGATATATTTGATGCCATAACTTGTTGAACTATTCACTCAATCTTTTCTGGATACACAAATGGCAGTATTGAGAATAAAAAATAAGCAGTATTGAGAATAAAACATACTTGTGAAATTAATAAATCTATATTCCAAAATTAGAATTTTCCAATTCCAAAAAGCATTGAAAAACTTGTATCAGTCGTCTAAGCTATTTGCAGAACACAAAAAAGAACGGAAAAGCCTCGTCCAGCACAAACTGAAGTGCAGCTGAATGAATTTCTCTTGCCTGACCTAGTTCAGTAAAAAGACAAATCGCTGAGAGTAATGGAGCTCTAGCTTGACACTGATGACTGACAGAAGCTCCGAACTAGGTTCTGTGAGTAATGCAAAAAGCCATTACATCGTTTCAGTGTTTCCTACAGACCCTCTTGGGTCTCTGTACTTCACCAGCATGTCCAGTGGAAGCACTTACCATGATAATCCCCTTGGCCTGGTGGGTTGGTTAGAATAATCTTCAGGCAACTGAAAGGTGTATAATCTGTCCTCTTGCCCTCCTTTCCAAAACTATGACGGATATTGTAAGAGTAACCTCTGTCAAACTGATTGGGAAGAGGAGAAGAAAACAGAGACAAGGTTAGTCAATATTGTACTAGCGATGTTTACAATGCCAGCTACAAAGAGCACGAACTGGTATCTCCTAGAATGCTAGGGAAAAAAAAAAAAATCAAGCATTCACAGGCAGATGTACATTCACACCCAATATACAATTTGGATCCTTTATGACACAAATAATATCTTTTTCTAAAAACAGGTCCAAGGGTCAGCCAGTGGTAGGGTGGTTAGACTCACATGGCCAAATTGCACAGTTCGCGTCTCAACACAGCAAGTTGAAAAACATGCCAAGTGCACGTGTGTACATGCCCAAAATCCCAAGAAAAGAATGGGAGAGAAAAGGGTGCAGTGTAGCCACCCCCAGGAGGCGATTTCTCTTTCTCTCTCTCTCTCTCTCTGGTGAGTACATGTGACCTGTAGAAAAAAGAAAAAAGACAGAAAGGACAAACTTAAAGAACACAAATTTCTCAGGTAGAAGACAGCTTAAAGGTGCTTATATGTTTAAAGGTGAGGAAAATTCTTTCCTGAGAAAGGTAAACAATTTGCCCTTTCTTCATGTGATTCCAGAGATTATACTAGCTATAAATCAGTTTAGCCTTCTCTCTTATCTCCTCCTCCTAGTTCTCCCTGAATTACCATGTCCTCTCCAGTCTACTTCTGAAATCTTTCTTCAAATATATCCCTGGTCAGCAAATACTCGATGACTGAATGAACTACTCCAATTGCTTCATGTCTGGAGTCCTTGTCTCTATGACTACAAAATAAGCTAATGGGATGGAAGGGACTTTGAAATAGGTGAGAAGGAAAAAAAACAGGAACTGAAATTTACTGAAAGGCGATTAGATACCAGACATGTTGCTAGACGCTTTTAAAAACAAAATCCTATTGAATTATTTAAATCATCACAACTGCCCCTATGATATTACACATAGCAAAACTGAAGTTCAAAGAAATGAAGCAATATGATATAATACAGCCATTAAACAAATGACAGAGTTGAAAATCATGTGCAGGATAAGTCTGACTCAAAGCCCCATGTTCTTTTCAAAATACTGCATTTTCTCAATAAGATTTTTTTTAAGGCATAGGTTCCAATTAAATTTATTTAGGATTTAACTTCTTTATTTTTAGGACTTAACTGTGCCTGGTGTGAGTTTAAGCCACACCGCATCCGGAACTCAAACCATGGTCAACTACATGGGAGTCCAGTGACATAGCCATTATGCCAACTGCTGGTCCCCTATTTCAGACCCTATTTTAAATGAAACTTCATCTTGACAACTAAACTAAGGAGTAATCTCTTTGTTCTCCCAATCTCAACAATATTTTACTTATACCTCTCCAGAAGATTTAGCTTTATTACATATTTGATTTTTATGGCACTTAACTATTCTTCTCTTATGACACATTATCGCTCTACTTTCCATTAATCACACAGGTGATAAGCTCCTTCTGAACCATAGCTCATTGACATAGTATCTGTCCATTGAATCTGTGTACCCAGCTTGGACCAGCATGGATGAAAAAAGTAACTGCATATGGAAGGATCTTTGGTTTACTACAGCATCAAAAGGTTACCATCCCATTATTTTGCTTACATTAAATGTATTCCTGTGTCAGATGTTTGCTGGTTTTCTTTAATTTCACTATTAACGATACCCATTTGTCATAGCAAGTCCATAACCCATTGCTCAGCCAGAGGCAGACAGTGTATCTTTGACAATGTTTGAAAAGAAAAAAAACAGTCAACACTAGTGGAATTTTAGACAAAATCCAATTTTCCTGGGAAATAGATGAGGACTAAAGTGGGTATCTAAAGTCAAGTCATCATTTAGGCAAAAACTAAAGACAACACTAAGTTTCTAAAATGAATTTTTGACTATAGCGAATGATGGATTTAGTAAAACAATTTATCCTCTACTCTAAAAAATACATGTGTGTTTACAAGAAAAACCTTGCTCTGGCCTCGCCTCAGTGGTACAGAAAATGCATATTGATACACAGTGCTGGAAACCACATGGCTGACTGTGGGTTTGGTTCCTGAGTTGACCTAAACATGCTGGGTGCTCATGTGCTCAAGATCCTGACTAAATGAAGGGCTGGGGGATGGGGATCGTAGTGTGACAGGTAGAGGAAGTGTCTCTCTCTTTTACTCTTTTTCTCTTTCTCTCTCTTGGGAAAGAAGATTTAAAAAATGAAAAAGAAAAAAACCTTGCAACCTTCACACTGAAGTGCAATCTTACACTACAATCTACTTTTATTACTCAGTGACGTCTCAAGGCTTTCAGAACCAGAGTTATCAGAAGCTGTCAGTGGTCTGTGGAGCACATCAAATGTTCCTACATGACACATCGAACAATACTTGGTGAGACTCCAGAGAGCCCGAGGAAAAAGTCATTTTCGAAGGGCAAAATATTTGAGGTTCTGAATCTAAGGATTAAAATGATTTGGCTATAAAAGGGTTATAGTTTTTACTTCCTGATTCTTAATATCTAACTTCCAAAATGAATTCTCTAGAAAGCTTTAAGAATGATCACTCAGAATTTTCATATGTGAAATTACTAAGCATAATAGTAAAAAGTAATATTATGTAGATAATGAAATAAAATTTATTTTGAGTTTATACGTAATTGTGCATATTTGCAACAAAGTGAAATTTAAAAGGAATCCAAAGGGTAGGCAGACCACATTTTGCAAAACAGAGAAATCCTTCCTTCTTAAGTGATCTCGAGGCACCTCAGTGTGGCAGAGTTGCCCTCTGTTCTCTTTCTCTAACTCATACTGAAGAGCAACGTCCAGAGAGCAGGGTTGATAGAAAGGCAATCAGTAATACTGCCTGAGATCCTAGGCTTTGGAGGCACAGAGAACTAGGGAAGATTCCCCAACCTTGCTATTTATAAAGGGTGTGGTATTAGTGCATTAAGTTGCTGTTAGGATGAAGTGAGATTAAAACAGTAAACAGAGGGCCTGTCACATACTTTGTTCTCAGCAGATATTAGCTGCTACTGGTGAAAAAAATACTTGGCATCAAAATTTAAATATTTTTTATGCAACTGATAAAGCCTTACCATCAATAGATATTAACCGCAACTTTACCTAAAAGTTTAAGGAGGATAAAAGCTTCATTGAACCATTTGATTAAATTTCTAGTCATCTGCTGAAAATGTCCTCCCCACTTCCAACTCCCATCCACAACTGTGACAAACTATTCATATAAACCTGGCTCAAATATCATTTCCTCTATAAAAGGTTTTCCAAACTCCACAGGCAGAAGATGTTGCTTCCTCAAAAGAACATACAGCAGTAATCTGTACAGTGCTGTACATTTCCTGTTGCAATATAATTTGTCTTCATATTCTTTACTTCCAAACTATAAATTCCCTAAGGGCAAGGACTTGGTTATGGACTTACCTTGTCATGCCTACTCAATACTAGACATAATATCCACTCACAGGAGGTGCTCAATAACCTTCACTTAAATGAAAGCACAAATGAGTACGTAGCTGAAAGGATGAATGAATCAACATACTTCAAGAGATTTTTATCAAGATTAAGTAACTTTAAAAAACTGCCAAATCATTACAATTTCACATTGCTCTGCTGTTTTGTCCTTCTTGATGGCTTTTCTTCTTTATTATAACAATAACAAAAATTAAACAAAGAGTTCAAATGATACCCTTTACAGAGTATAGTGGAGATACTAAAAGATAATAAATTAACAAACCACCTTTCTTTAAAAAATATGCTTAGTACAGTGCGACTGCACTACCTGTTACTTTAAGGAAAGTAGGGCGGAATCAGAATAATAGATGTGTCTGTACCTATATAACCCACATCCTTATCAAGAGACTGAACGTTTGCTTCAACTCACTGAGTCCCCTTGTGCGTTTTTCAGTTGGCAATTTCCCCTCACCTTCCCTAACCAGAAGCAACTACTGATTTAATTTTTGTCACCAAAGATTTGTCTTAGCTGGTCTGTTACTTTGAGTAAATGGAATCATGTAATATCAAGTGGGTGTGTCTGACTTCTTTTATGACTTTTAATGCTTCTGAGATTTATCCATGCCATTTACATGTATTAGTCCTTTGTTCTTTTTCATTGCTGAATAGTATCCTATAACACAGATACATCGGAATATTCATCTATGCTTTTGTGGATAAACACCAGGGTAGGACCTTGTGAATAATCAGAATTAAGTATTTGATTTCTATTCCTGCCACAGAGCTCCCAAAACCCTTATAATTTCCTGAGCAATAGAGATGCTAGGTGCATCTTTTGTCTTAATATTTGTTCTTTGGCAGGACCAGCAGATGGCCTATTGGTTATGTCACTGGACTACCATGTAGTCAACTGTGATTTTGAGTCCTGGCCTCAGTGGCTGCATGCTCATGCATGCCCAAAAACCAGAGGAGAATGGAGGAGAATGTAATGCAGCATGGCCATCCCTCCAGAGGGTGATTTTTCACTTTCTCTCTCTCTGTTTCTTTGGCAAGTGTACACACCCTGTGGCAAAAAGCTAAAACGAAAGAAAAAAATGTTCTTTGGTCTCAGTTCTTGACACAGAGTTCTTAATATCATGGAACTTCTCGGGTACCTTCTAAGAGTATCTTTTGTGGGACCAGCAGATGGTATAATGGTTACGTCACTGGACCGTCACTTAATTGACTACAGTTTGAGTCCCAGACCTAGCGGCTTAAAACTCATGCCAGGGGTGGGAACCAGCAGTTAGCGTAATGGCTATGTTGCTGGACTCCCACGTAGTCGACTGCGGTTCATGTCCCGGACCCGGTGGCTTAAAACTCACACCGGGCGCGTGTGCGTGCGTGCCCAAGATCCTGAGAGGAGAATGGAGGAGAAGCGATTGCGGTGTGACCATCCCCCCTGGGGGGTGATTTCTCGCTTTCTGTCTCTATGTCTCTCTCTGTCTGTCTGGCGAGCGCACGTGCCCTACAGTGAAAAAAAAAAAAAACAAAAAAACTCATGCCAGGGGTGTGTGTGTACATGCCCAAAATCGAAAGAGGAAAATGGAGGAGAAAGGAATGTGACATGACCATGCTCCCTGGGGGGGTGGTGACTTCTTGTTTTCTGTCTCTCTGTCTGTCTCTGTCTCTCTGACGAATGCATGTGCCCTATAGCAAAAATCTCTCTCTAAAAAAAATAATAAAATAAAGAGTATCATTTGTTCTAATATTTTTGTTCTAATATATTTGTTCAATGCAGGCTGGTCACCAGAAAAAAACAATCCATTATTAGAAGCTTAGAGTTTTCAGCCTCACCCCCTCCATCTAATCATCC
>NW_006159736.1:1472026-1480759 GCF_000334495.1 Tupaia belangeri chinensis
GAGGCTACAAAATAAGTTAATAATCAATCGTGCCTACAAGACAAAGCCTCCATAAATACCCCTGAACTACGGGGTTCAGACAGCTTCTGACTTCTGAACACAGAGGCGCTGGAAGGTCCAGACAACTTCCCAGATATTTTGTTCAAAGTACCTATTTATCTATATATTTTGTAGTATTCTTTATAATTAACCAGTAAACATAAATGTTTCTCTGAGTTCTGTGAGTTTCTCTAGCAAATTTTCAAAGGAGAAGGTTATGGTAACCTCCAATTTGTAGCCAAGTTGGACAGAAGTTGTGGGTAAAGTGGCAACCTACTATTTGTGATTAGTGTCTGAATGAGGGCAGTCTTAAGAGACTGAGCACTTACCCTTTAGGGGATCTGCACTAATTCTAGTCAATGTCAGAATTAAACTGAACTGCAGGGCGCTCGGCTGATCACATTGTAATAGTTGGTCACATTGAAAAAAATCCACATTTGCCCATAGAAGTGTTCTATGTTGAATGTGTAGTAGGAAAAAAATGTGTGTTTTTTTTTGTTTTGTTTTGTTTTTTTCCTAACATACACATTGGACTTTTCCAGTTTTTGGCTATTCCCAGCAAGGCTGCCATGAATATTCTGGCACATTACTTTTTTTTTTTTGCTCTTCAGAAAAAGAGATTTTTGCTACAGGGCTTGCGCATTCCCTGGAGACACAGAGAGACAGAGAGAAACTGAGAAATCACCCCCTAGGGAGATGACCCTGCCTCTATCCCTTTTCCATTCTCCTCTCAGGATTTTGGGCACACATGCACATGCACCCGGCATGAGTTTCAAGCAGCCTGGTCTGGGACTCAAACCAGTCGGCCATATGGAAGTTCAGTACCATAACCACTGTACCACCTGCTGGTCCCTCTGGCACGTGACTTTTATGACCATTTCACTCGAATAAATACATAGGCATGCAATGGCTGCCAACATTTTCTAGAGTAGGTGTACTCTTTTATACTCACACCAGAGATGAATCAACATCTGGTGTTTTCAGTCTTGTTCGTTGTCACCATTCTGATGGAGAGGCACTGGTATCTCATTTTGCATTTTCCTGACGACTATATCATTGAACACATTTTCATGTGCTTTTTGACCAGTGATAGGTCTTATTTTGTGAAGTGTCCAAATCCTGTGACCATTTCCCAAGTTGGATTTTAATTACTCAATTGTAGAAATTCTTTATATACTTGAGACATAAGGCTTTTGCCAAATATAGGTGTTACAAATATATTCTCGGAATGTGGCCTCCTTATTTTCTTGATGTTCTGCTGCTGATAAGCAAATGTTTTCATTTTTGATGAAATCCAACTTATCAATTATTACGGTAGTGCTCTCTGTGTCCTCTAAGTTGTACAAATATTCTCTTAGGTTGTCTTTTAGATGCTGTAACATTTTAGCTTTCAAATCTAGGTCCTGGTTCATCTCAAGCTAATTTTTGGCTGTGGCGTAAGAAGTCTAGGTTCTTTTTTAAAACCTCCTATGTGGATTAAGTACCTTTCCCAACACCAAGCCCCCTTAAATGCTTTGGCATCCGTGTCAAATTTGTCCACACATACATGGGTCCATTTTTTATCTCTGTGTTACTCCATTGGTCTATATATCTATGGTTTTGCTACTACTGCACTGTCTTGATTACAAAAGCTTTAGAGTAAGTTTCAGTCAGATAACTTAAGTCTTCCTGCTTTGTTCTTTTTCAAGATTATTTGGCTATTCTGTGTCCTTTTGATTCCATGGAAATTTTAGAATCAGCATGCTAATTTCAATTAAAAAGTGGCTAAAATTTGACTTTCCAACAATCAGCAGTTTATGGCTTCATAACCACCTATTTGACATAACTAATCAATAACCAGAAATACAAATATTGGGTCGTCAGAAGTCAAGACATATTTTTCTATGCAAAAATGCATCATGACTTTTCTGATGACTTTTCTGACAATAGCATTTCAACTAAAAGAAAATCATCAAGGGGGAAAAAAAACACCTTTAAAGTCATCGTTAAAATTAATTAGTGAAAAAAAAAACATTAACATTCCCAGCAAACCTTTTATAAACATTTTTTATAAACAATTTTTTGACAACTTCTATTTGTTTCATTACTCATAAACATTCGCTATAATCAATCTCATGTGAAAGCTTTTAGGTACAAATTGAATTTAATTAGATGCTAGATTTCTGTATGTTCATCAGAAAACAGCAGAAAAACTTTCTGGTCAGCTATTCTGTTAAAGTAATAAAAAACTTTCTCTAAAAGAGAAAAGCTAAAATGAGTATCTTTTAGCTCCTTCTTCCCAATTTATTTACTGCCTATATACATGTATGTCTAAAATTTGGACCTTACTAAGTTTTCAAACCATCCACATATTTATCACATAAATTGTCTTCTCTAGTTTTCAAACTAGCACACTCATGAAATCTTGTACAAGGTATATTTATTTGGAGATATTTTTAGAGAGGTTTCTGTATCTACAACCGGAAAAAAATATCTCTAAATAGTCATATGGGAAGAAGTGGGAAGAACTAAACGAAAAACCTACTTTGCTGTCTTGGTAACTTCCATCCTACTCCATTCAGTGTGGGGGAAAGCCACAAGGTCGAGACTGGTCGAGAGGTGGGTGGGTGTACAAGAGGTCTGAAGGTGGGTGCAGGACAGTTGGCAACCTTCCAGATCAGCCCTGACTGTGACACTGGCACCACAACGAGGTGCGCCACTGTCAAATACAGCAGCAAACGGTATCTAGGGGTACCACGTTACCAAGTGAACTCGAGAAAAGTTACAAAGCAGCCACATCTTTATCTTGCTCCAACCTCTCATCTCTTTCAGAACCTCTCTCACAACTTTATCCCAGTCCCACGCTGGGTCTAGTGACCTTATTACACTTCTAAATATATTCATGCCCAAATCTACACAGACACTATAGTGCAAACAACTGAATGTTCAGAAGGACTGTGCATGATCTTCCTTAGAATAAAGTCTTTTGTACCAAGAAAAGATATTACTCCTATTTTCAAAGCAACAAAAGCTGCCATTCATTATGGTCAAGCTCAGCTTGGAAAATAAAGTGAGAAAAATTAAAAATAACCTTCAGAGAGCAATTTATATTTAAAAAGGAAAATTTTCTTGACCTAAATGAGACAAAACAGTCATACAGATATGGGCAAAGATCAGGTTAGGGTAAGAATATGTGTTTGTTTAAAAAGTTTATTTATGTTTATTCCATGAGTGAACAAGAGAGTGAGGTAGAGAACAAACCACTAGCAGGGTCTTGATGCCATGATTCACTCCCAGCTTCAGTCAATCAAAGATCACGGGCAAGTCTGTGCTCAGGAAGGTCTCCAGACTTGAACTGGGAACCCTCCCCCTACAGGACTGCCTTGGAGAGCACCGTTTTACTTATGTTGCACTACCTTCTGGCTCTAAATATGACATTTTTAAGGAAGACATACATATTTTTTAAACTTGCCAGAGGACATATGCACTCACCAAAGAGAAAGAGAGAAAAAGTGAGAAAAGTATTATCCATGGAATATGATCAAGCTACTATCACACAGGGTTAGTACAAGAATTAAATCAACTCACTTTCATAAAGTAATTGTATAGTGTCAGGCACACAGTGATAAAACATCCTTCTTGAACAACTTAGTCAAGACCTGAATCCTCTCCTCAAACAGGCCTCAAACTTTGGAAGAACTTTTTAAACAAAGAATTCTGAGCTTCTAACATAGCTTTAGACAGTATTCTCAGAGTCTTGAAAATCAGAATCTGTCCTCACCATGCTTCAGTGGACATTTGTTGAAACAGTGAGTTTTGGGATCATACTCACCACTAGATATCCACACACACACACACACACGCACACACACACACACACACACAAACACACACACACAGACCAGAGCAAAGGTCTCGGTGTGCACTGAGTTATCTGTTGTTGCAACTGAGTGTCCAATGTATCCTGGGAGTCTTTCTTTCCAGATCCTTGTTTCAAGTGGGGATTCATTCCTTGACTCTTGGAATGAATAATATTCTTCTGGTTCTTTTAGTGAGAATCTACTCCCTAAACTTTGGTTTAGAAAAATGCCTCTGTGTTCTTTTTCAATCCTCTTTTTCCAGTGGGAATTTTTCAGTCGACTGCAACTCCCCCTTCTTAAACCCCAACTGACTATATTCTTCACAACTATAATCCTAATACTGCCTGCTTTTTTCTCATTGGCAAACTTTATTAAACTCTCTTCAGCTACAGTGGCACCTCTGGAACTACTGGGATATCTTCAAATTAGTATACATAAGCGGAGCCCTAGAGCAAAAAGGAACAAAAGATTCAGACACACAGTTGTCCACTTACTTCACTTGGTATGATGCCCACGCCTCTACCCTCCCAAAAAAAGAAAGCTAAGTAATTCAAACTATCGAGGTTCCTAGTGTCTTCAGAAATTTTTTTCCGACCCAATAAACCCCATAGAGCCTTCCACAAAACCACCATACTCCCCCGCCAGCTCGTCTTGATATCCTTCTTTCACAAAATGTCCTCCACCATCCTCCCCACAACCCCTCAAATGTCCACCAGCTTCCATCTCCTACAGATAAAGCCCAGTGTGCAGTTAGTACCTGTTGCAAACATGGCCAACAGAAGAGACAATATTTAAAACTTGGTTTTGGTTCAAATTACTTTCTGATCCCAGAAAAGTCAGAGAAAGGTTTATTGAACAATTCTGAACTGTTCCAAGATATATTCTCCAAGATTCCCTAAATTGTATCAACTTACCAATCTATTGGTTTGGCCTGAAGAAAAAACAAAAAGACCACCATTTCTGAAGACCTTCAAGGGTCTCAGAGTACCCAATTTCCATGAGATTAAGGAAGAGAAAAATTACTAGGAGCCATCCCTCAGGTCTGTTCCTCCAAAATTGTTTGGTTGTCTATCCAAAATTGTATACAACAAATGGATGAAACTGTAGCTATCATCATCAATTAGAGGCGACAGGGAAAGACAATTCAGGGCCAAAATTGACTTCTCAAACAGCTTCTGCTCTTGCCACATGAGTAATGTAAATAGTCTAAAGTTGAAGCTTCACGAAACATTACACAAAAATAACACAAATTGGTAAAACGCAAACAAGTCTGAGTTCCAGATATTAGATCAGCATCATGAAGATAGTATTTAAAAAAAAAAAATTGGAAAATACACAATGCAAGCTTTTTGGTGTTACAATTAAAGCAGAAAAACCTGAAAATTTTAACATGCAGAAATCTTTCAAATCAAGGGCTCCACTGATCTAGACATGTGTTTCTACTTAAAGGAAAAAGGACACGGGGTATGGTATTACCCAGATCTTAAGAACAAGGAAATAGCCCAAGTCCTTGGCTCACAGAAGAATCATCCACTCCTCTCTGTGAAAGTAAATGTCCAATGCCTCTATACCACTAAATTCACAAGAGAAAGTAACCCTACAAATTGAATGGCATCCTAACACATTTCCCATTTATAGTGAGGCAACACATTCTACCCTCATTTTCTACTCCCTTCCTTCGAGTCACAAAAACTTACCCATGGTGGGTTTTGATAGTTTTTACTTCTATCTCATTCTCATATTTCTATGGGACCTCTTCAGGATCTACTCAACTTCCTCCCCAGCTCTACCACCCCAGTAAGACTGTAAGGAAGGGATCTTCTCATTAACTGGGGTACAAAAGTTTTAGCAAGTTTTTGTCTCTGGGTCCCTGACTCCTCCTCTTCATGACTATGTCCCCTAATGGTTTTGTCTGACTTTCCCCAAGGGAGGAATTCCTTCCCCCACCCCCTCAATCTATCACCTATTAAAAATTTAAATCAGTTATCAGACAGAATTCCTTCTTCTTTATGGGCAAAAGCTCCACTAATATTGACAGAAATGGAACCTACATAAGGTAGAATAAATCCTTTCCTGCCTCTCTCTAGGATTCCCCAATATCATTTATGATCAAAAGGACTTAAAGAACCCTCATAATACAAGATTTATTACACAGAAACCCTTCTAGTCCATATTGCCAGTCCACGCAATACTTTTATTTTAGCCATTAAAAAGCCAAATGGGAAAGGATATCAGTTAGACCAAGACCTGAAATATATTAATAAAATTGTCAGTCAGCAGGTGGCATAGTGATTAAGGCATTGGACGCCCACATGGTGGACCATGGTTGAGGTCCCTGACCCAGGAGCTTGAAACTCACATTGGGTACATGTTAGTACATGCCTAAAATCCTGAGAGGAGTATGAAGAAGAAGGGCTTGCAGCATGGCTATCCCCCAAGGGGGGGAATTTCTCGCTTTCTGTCTCTCTGTTTTTCTGGCAAGCACACATAACCTATAGCAAAAATCTCTCAAATAATACTGATAATATTAATAATAATGTTTGTCAAATCTAGATTTACCTTGTCTCAAATCCTACAACTACCCATTCTGTTATTTAATTCAACATGCAACATTTCGTCATCATCAATTTGTGTTCTACTTTTTTAGAATTCTCCTTCATAAGGCAAAATCAACAATATGCCTGAACTACTATGCTCTAAGGCTTTGAGGCCCTAGAAACTGATATACTTTAAATGCCAATTTGAAAGACTTAAAATTCCCAGGAACTCTACTTTAATCCAATATGTACATGACCTCCTTGTTTAGTCTGACAGTAATGACAAATCCCTTTCGGACACTGAACCTCCTTAAGGCATTAGCAAGGAAAGGCCACTAGGTGTTAAGAGCCAAAATTCAATTACGCTCACTCTGTGATTAATATCATGAGATTTCACTGCAGGTTAAATTTTTACTATTTGTCAGGTTCAATTTTTACTACTCAACAATTTTCCTTTCCTTGAAACAAAATAACAACTGTGAGTTTCTTAGATCATGCGGGATATTATTGGGGGTAGATATCTAATTTCTCTATGCTTGCCTTAACCCTAGTGCCATGATTAGGAAGTCATCCTAGGGGTCTTCAGTCCTCTTACCTGCCAACCTTAGGAACCTCAATTAATCCCTGCCTTCATAAAGACTTGTCACCTGAGATTAGTCTTCACTTTCATCTTTCTGCCCCCAAATTTAGTAGCTCCTGCTTTCTCCCTGGTCTCCCCTTTTTCCTACCTTTCAGGAAGACTATTTTGCCCACAGAACCCGTGGTAAGCCTGGGCTGAACTAGACCCCACTTCCTGTAATATGTCATAGACTACTGCTGCTTTGCTCCCTTTCCCTTGGGCACATCTGGCCTTTCCCAGATTCCTTCAATCAATCAAAATGCTTATTCTGCTATACCTACTGCTTTCTCCCTCTACCATTTTAAATTGAACAAATATACATCTTAAGAAAACCCATGAACCTATTCCAGTCTATCCTTACAAGGGTCATGTCTGTTTCCATCATAATTTTACCATCAGAGAGAAAGAAAGCACCTGGGGAGTATGGTGGGGGATATGGCCACATTGCAATCCCTTCTCCTACATCCTCCTTGTGGAACTTAGGCAAGTAGGCACAAGTGCTTCTTGGTGTGTTTCTCAAGCTTCCAATTAAGAACTTGAACCATGTAGTTGGTAGTCGGCCCTGTGGGATCCAGTGTCTTAGCCACCACTCCACCAGCTGGCCCTAAACTATTTTAAGATAATCACCCATTCACTCTGGTTGACCTTGCTCTCACTATTAGAACAGAGGAGGTTTCTAGAACCTCACAAGTTCCCTTGTAGGTGATCTTGGGTCCCAAGGACATGATTTCGATAAAACAGCTACAGAGATAGCCCTAAGTTTCAACCAAGACCATTACTTTTTGGGAAATCTTTGTCACTATTTGGGTACCATCCCTTGGAATCTATCATTTGCCTGAAGAAGTTTCAACTCAACAGTAGACTCTTCTACTCATTACTGACACAATTCACCTTGTCTCAGGACAGCAGAAACACTGGCCTTGAACTATTTACTCTCCCATCCCACTATTTGTGTACCATCCCTTGGAATCAGACTCAACAGTAGAGTCTTCTACTCATTGCTGACACAATTCACCTTGTCTCAGGGCAGCAGAAACACTGGCCTTGAACTATTTACTCTCCCATCCTGAGAAACCCAACCTACCATTCTCTGTAACTGCGATGCCCTTGACACGATCTTGACTGCAGAAGAGGACGCTGGTACAGTGGTCAGAAGCAACTGCTCTACCTTTGTCCCAGGCAATCTATCTAATGTCTGTGCCATAACCAGGAAGGTTCAAGAGAGAAACAAATCAATTTGTCACATCACAACCATCATGTTGGCACCACTGAAGAAAGACAACTGGTCCTGAAATGACTCCCAGTTGATCTCTGAAACCCTATAAACTTGCGCATCAGACTGAATCAGCCTCTTATCTTTATCTTTTTATCCTCATAGGGATCCCTCCAACTAAACATCTCATGTGTCACACAGTACAACAATAAGCAATGATTACCAACTTTCAAGGATGGCTCAGCTAATCCTGAAAGAGTAAAAGGCAACTGCCCAGGGACCAGCAGTTAGTGTAATGGCTATGTCGCTGAACTCCCATGTAGCTGACCATGGTTCAAGTCCCAGACCCAGTGGCTTAAACTCATGGCATGCCTAAGATCCCAAGAGGAGAATAGAGGAGAAGGGATTGCAGCATGGCCATCCCCTCTGGGGAGTGATTTCTTGCTTTCTGTCTCTGTCTCTCTGGTGAGCACACGTGCCCTATAG